>NC_056742.1:257126643-257426643 GCF_019279795.1 Protopterus annectens | reverse complement strand
TGTTCAATTTTTCTTTTGAAGCGGGCCTTAGATGATTTTATGAGGGATCGTAGTTTCTTGCTAGCACTG
Source organism: Protopterus annectens (assembly GCF_019279795.1). Taxonomy (NCBI): domain Eukaryota; kingdom Metazoa; phylum Chordata; order Ceratodontiformes; family Protopteridae; genus Protopterus; species Protopterus annectens. Next base: position 257,426,574 of record NC_056742.1, on the reverse strand, counting down.
ATCAGAGATGCCTTCCCTTTTTGGGATTTTGCTCTATCATGTAGTAGCTTCCTCCTTCTGTTGTATAGCGTATTTATGGCTGGGGTCCACCAGACAGGTCTCTTGCCTTTGGAGGAGTGAGTCTTGGTTTTATTTGGGATAGCACGATCCATGCATTCCTGTAGGTGACCATAGAATGCGTTTGTAAAGGATTCTGCGGTTTGGGTCGTATTTTCCACTGGCCTAGGGGCTTTGAAGGATTCCACCTCGGTTTTGAAAAGTGTGAAGTTTGCTTTTGAGATGTTCTTCACCATGGTTTCCTTGGCTGGGAGTGGGGACAGGATATGGATGTCCAGTGACATTAATTTATGGTCAGATCTTACCAATGAGGGGTATACCTCTGGTATGGAACATAGAGTCCCCATGTTGGTGATGATCAAGTCCAATATATTTTCCCCTCTTGTGGGAGTGGTGACCAGTTTTTCCATAGCATTTGAGTTTATAAATTCTAGGAACCATTGGGCGAGGGTGTTGGGGCTTGAGTAGTGCTCCCAGTCTATGTTTGGGTAGTTGAAGTCACCCAATATAATGGTGTTTGGAGAGACCTTCATATTCTCCAGTGTTCTCAGGAAAGCTGAGTGGGGTTCCTGAATTTGGGAGGGTGGTCTCTATCAGGCTACAAACTGAAAGGCAGTTTTGCCCACTGTTAGTTGCACATGGATGGTCTCCGATGCTTTGTGCAGTGCCGCTAACCTGGAGGTGTGGGTATCTTTGATGAATATGGATACTCCCCCTCCTTTTGTGGTTCGGTCCAAGTTTTGGGGCCGAAAAGCATGGTATGAGGTATAACCTGGTAGTGCTGGGGTGCTCTCGGGAGCCTTGAACTAGGTTTCTGTTACTGCACAGATATCGATATTTTCCATACTGAGGAGAGCCTAAAGTGCGTGCATCTTGAGGTTTAGACTTCTGGCGTTGAGCAGCATTACCCTTAGTTTCTTTTTCTTTGTGTTGTCTATGGAGGTGGGTTTGTCTTTTGAGCCTTTCCCACAAAAGGCACTATGGGGGTGGCAAGAGCCTTAGCCAGTATTCGAAAGCCCAGGGGTGACAGGTGCAAGCCGTCCCTAGCGAAGCAATGCGGCTTGTCAAGCATGTCATCCCAGGCTGACAGACACTGGATCCCCTTTGAATGACACCAATACTTTAGCCAATTGTTAAAATTGATCATTTTGTCTTTATACTGTGACATCATTCTTGGTGAGGGTAAGATACTACTCAAGGTCAGGGTCATACCGGCCTGGGCTACATGATCAGAGAGCTCCTCTATGTCTCTTTTCATGTAGTCCAGGGAGGTACATCTCAGGTCATTCACAACAGCATGGACAATGACGGAGTCATATTTGTACTTGCTTTGGTGTGACCTGAGTGCTTGTGTTATGTGGCGGATCGGCACCCAACAGGCAGCTTACAGTGACCTTCTCCTTGTTCAGCCTGGTGAATGGGACGTCAGTGTGTCTGACAATAGAGTCACCTATTACAAGTGTATTAGGTGTGTTGTTTAGCCTTAAGGGCTGTGACTGTGTGGCACACTGACTTTGTGAACTATGTGATACGTGGGTATTGTTGTGGGGTAGCGGTTGCTTGGATATCTGCTTTGGAGGTCTCTGCTGCTTGGGCAGATTTTTATTTAGAGCCTCCGAGTATGTTTTTGTGTGTTTATGTGTTTGGTTTTCTGTTGCAATAGGTCTATGTGAGACTGGATTTGTGGTGTGTGTGGTTGCCTTCTCCTCATGACTGACTGCGCCAGTACTGGGTTGAGAGAGCTCAGCCTCCAGTTTGGCTATATAGTTGCATCTCTCACATATATTTGAGCTTGTTGGGAGGAGGAGGGGGTGGTCTGTGTACATAAGGCAGTTGTAACATTGCCTCAAGATTCCCAGATTCACCAGCTGGACTGGAGAGTAAACCGGAAACTGACTTTTGGACATGCCAGAATAGTATAAGGCACTACTTTTTGACTGATCAAAAAGGACCAATAGGGAGCCAAGTACTTAAAGAGAGTATAAGAGGGTGTAGTGCTTTAGTTTATCAGTGCTTACTTATAAGATTACTTATACAAGCAACTGCAGGGCTTTAGAATGAAAATAGAGTGCTTACTTTGAGATTTAGAACAGTTCTAAGGGAAAAAGTGAAGAGCAGACTTTGTGGAGCCGGGAATAGTTTAAACCCATTTAAGCGGCGCTGCCCGATGCTGCGCTATGTGCAAAATCGTGCAAAACCACACAAATGCAGGATCTAAAGCAGGGAAACTGAAAGAGACAGGAATTGACCCAGAGCGGCCAATAAGCTACTAGTTTCAGGGTTGACACCACTCCTCCAGGGACAGATAGGCTGCTCAAAGCTCCCCACTCTCACTGGTGAACAGAGAAGCTTCCTCCTATCCAAGTAAGGATATGGGCAACACAGGAAACTATACCACCGTCCGGAATTCAGCAAAACCCGAAATCTGGACTAACCTAGTTCAGCAAAGGCGGGAAAAGAGAATATTTTTTTTGTTTTTTTTTTTGTTTTTTGTCAGGAAACAGCAGAAAACAGAAAACACTGTAAATGCTATAAACAGGCTAGCACACTTTAGTGTGTAGCCTACAACAGTTATACAATAGAAAAATGACTTAAATTGATATAAAACAAGTACAAAAACTGTAAAAAGCAGAAGGCAAATGCAATTTAAACTTTTTAAAGCACAGATCAGTTAGAAATTCACTTTTTAGGCAGGAAAAGGCAGTCAGAGCAAAAAAACAGAGACAAAAATACTTAAATCTGGAAAAGTCTCTCTTGGGTCTCTCCATTGCCTGTATCACTCTGCAGGACACCACGAGGAGCTGTGCGGAGCTGTATACTGGTGCAAAACTGCACAAATGCGGGTTTTAAAGCAGGGAAACTGAAAGAGGTAAGAATTGACCCAAAACGGCCAATAAGCTTCTAGTTTCAGGGCTGAGACCACTCCTCCAGGGACAGATAGGCTGCTCAAAGCTCCCCACTCTCACTGGTGAACAGAGAAGCTTCCTCCTATCCAAGTATGGATATGGGCAACACAGGAAACTATACCACAGTCCGCAATTCAGCAAAACTTGAAATCTGGACTAATCTAGTTCAGCAAAGGCGGGAAAAGAGAATTATTTTTTTTTTTTTTTCAGGAAACAGCAGAAAAACACACAGAAAACACTGTAAATGCTATAAACAGGCTAGCGCACATTAGTGTGTAACCTACAACAGTTAATACAAAAACAACTTAAATTGATATAAACCAAGTGCAAAAACTGTAAAAAGCACCAAGTGCAAAAACTGTAAAAAGCAGAAGTGTGTGTACTATTTTTGTCTTTACTTTTACAGTGATTCATAGATTGTTACTAGGCTAATGATATAGTGTACCTTTCTAAGCCTAGCCAAGTTTTCCTGAAAGAATAATGATGCCCTGTATCCAAACAGGACATTGCGGACCAGGCATTTATAAGATACGACTGTCCATAATGGACATGGGTGGCAGGCCCGGTGTAAATTTCCTGTTCCCCATCCACTGGTCTAGATTGTGCTTAAACTGGGTAATAGACAAACTCAGCTTCACAATGATGGGAAACATGTTCCTTAGGAGGGGCAGTCTCTGGGACACATATCTGTCTCTTAAGCATGTTCTGTTTAAATCACAAACAAAATTCAGATCTTTAGATCTTTGTAGTTCAAATACTGTTTGACTTATGAAAATGCAGGAGCTTCATAAGTGTGGAATTTGCAGATGCCTTGTAAGCCAGGCATAGATCACCCCTCAGTAATCTATAGGAGGTTAAGTAGAGAGAAATGGCTTTAAGGTGCTCTGCCTAAGGCAGGCTTGTTACACCTTATATTCTTTATGTAAGGAACTTCTGAGGTCGCTCTAATTGCTGCATATGCCTGGTCAGGTACATAGCAAAGGGAGCATTGTACTTAATGATAGGTTTGATAAGGGCCAAATACAGTGAGATAATGACCTCTTTGCACCTAGATGCCATGCCTGTACTTATAAATTATGCAAAATAAAAGAGTGATTTTAAAACTTTTATTGTAGGTTTTACAACAAACACATTGACAGCCAGGGCTAGCCTTAACAACTGAGGTGCCCAGTTTGTGACACGATTTGGGGGGGGGGGGGCCCTCCAAGTCATGATCATACCTTTCAACTTTTTTGTTCAAGAATTCTGGACAAACCCCTAAAATCAGGGAACATTTTTATGTATTATTCTAATCCACTTAATTTATGTTACTAGAACAACATGTTTGGCTTCAACATGCATTTTTAGAATGATAAGAAATATGAAACTATAAAGTGTGGTATTGCTGTGTTGAGGCAAAACAAGGGACAGTTTGCAAGATTCTGGACAGCTGAGACCGTTGAGAAAGATCATGGTCAAAGCCACTACCCCCCCCAAGCCATACCAGTATTCTTGGCCATATCTCTCCAATTACCATACAACACTGTTCAAGCTTGTCACTGAGTTCTTCTTTACCTTCTACAATGATCGCAGACATATGGATTTAATTTTAAAAAGAAAATTATGTCAAATTTTACAGAAAAAAAATCACTGACAGCCATTTGGAAAAGAAAACAAAACACTCTGACAATGAAAACAAACTTAGAATGAGAAACAGTAAGCTTCCCATACCCTGAAACTCTCATGTATTAAAAATACATCTGTAGCCCATTAAACTAAAAGAGACGGATTTCTGGTTTATAGTTAAATGACATATAATGAAGCACTTATTAGCAGCTATGTGAATGATGCAGGAGTTGAAAGGACAAATGTGTAATGCATTTGTCAATAGTTCAGACAGCCCAATGAACACAAGTATTCCTTTTCAACGGCAACAGCACTGCCTGGGGAAGTCAGTTAATGAAGACTGAGAAAATTAAAGGAAAACTCTGCCATTTCCTTTAGTTTAACTCAATCCTTTGGTTCCTTTTCTACCTATAATATGGTTCCAGTTATGCACAGGTACCAGAAACCTGCTTATACTTTTTAAAACTTTCATTACCTTGGCATGGAATCAAAGGAAGGGAAAGCCTACCTACTTTTTCAAGCTTTACTTCTCACATACTTTGCAGAGGAATTTGTCTCTTCCTGCATGATATACCATACATACAGATTGATCTGTAGTTTATGCTGTCAGGTACTGCTTTCAATCTTAGCTTGGCAATTAATCCTGTTAATGCCAGGAACACAGTAGCTGTTATTAAAAAAAAAAGAAAGGTGTGAAACTGTTTTCATTGCAGAGAGAAGAACTTAACAGTTCCCCTTCATAGGAAAGAAAAGCAACTGGATCAGTCAGAGGCTTAAAGGCAGTTGTCACTTCTGACAAATTTACATAACACATACTGTATATTATATTAAAAACCATACAAAATAAAGAAGAAAAAAAAACTTATAAACAAAATCTTCTTAGGCAAAACTCTATAGAAGGAAGCCAAACTGGTGTTGAGGGTTTTCATTCTTTATTGGTGTGAAGAATTTCATCAGGAAAAACTAAATAATAAAATAAACAGTGTGGAAGTCAAATAAACAGAATACCTGGCACACTCACAGCAGCCAGTAACACAAAGGAATTCCTAAAATCAAAAAACAATGACTGTATAAGCCTATCAGTGAAAGACACAAGAAGTAATAAAAAATCAGCAACCAGTAATTATCACATAAAGGTGAATTTCAAACAGAAACATACAAGGTGACCAATGTAAAACAATGTTGAGGTCACAGTTCAGAGTTTAACTGAGCCAATGTAATGCACATTTTATATTTAAAATCAGCAACCGAATTATCACATAAAAGTGAATTTCAAACAGAAACATACAAGGTGACCAATGTAAAACAAAGTTGCAATCATGGTTCAGAGTTTAACTGAGCCAACATAATGCACATTTTATATTTAAGTTCTCATTTAGTCTTGAGTAATTCTTCGCATTAACAGCAATTGCCATTTCAGTTCACGGAACTCTTAACAATGTGTCATAATTCCTAAAGAATGTGCCTGCCTGTTCCAGTACAATGAACTTAAATTGTAAGAAATATAGGAATATGTGTATATACATATGTGTGTGTGTGTATGTACATACATATACTCAAGAACATACACATATACTATATATACGAGATCAATCCGGGATGCTGAAATTCCACAATCCCAAAATTTTGAATCCCGAGGATCAGCATCTTGACATTGCGGAATCTCGAGTGTAGTGAATGGGGATTGCTGTACAGTGTGGAATGGGAACTTTGCCATTAATTCTGCTGTAGTGCGATCTCAAGAGTTGGTATATTTAAGTTGCAGGGGGTGGGGGGTGCAGGGGGGCTTGCATAAATGTTAAAATAATTTGTTGTATGTTTTACTTTTTTTTTTCTTTTTAAGTTTCGAGATTCCGCAATCTTGAGATTCTGGTCCTCGGGATTCAGAGTCTCGGGATTGTGGAATTACGGTATTCTGTAGTGATTTTATGTATACATATATATATATATATATATATATATATATATATATACATACATATACACATATATATGTAATATGAGTGCAAACAATTTGTTATTTATAATAAAGTTAATATAGCAGAGTTAAGCATTATTAATACATATGTTCTAGTAAATATTGCTTAAAGTTTTGTTTATTCACTATCACACATTGGCTATGTGTTGCACATCCAATCGTTGTCAATGTCTTTATTCAATATTCTTTTTTCTTTGTATTGCTAAATGCATTTTTTACTTGTTATTATATTTGCCAATGTAGCCCAAGTCGTGGCTAAAAAGGGCCCTACCACCAGTTTGCTTTCCTGGTTTCCAAAGTATAAATAAATATGGAATAGAAAAAAAAGCAGCGTGAACATGATACAAATAATTAAGGAAATAGTCAAGCACATTTTAATTCTGCATCATTCATGAGAGAAGAAAAACTTGCCACTGAGGGCACTGGAAAGTAGCAGAGAGATTTACTTTAGACTACTACTACTTATCATCTGTACATGATACATCAAGGATCATTTACTGCAATGAAAGTTTTCACACATCAGCATGAGAGTGTGGGAGAAGGTCTTTCAATTCTTTTAGAACTACAAAAGAATCCCTTTACAAAAGCCTGCTATTTACCTACTTTCTTTTGCTGGAGGTAGCTACAGCTATTTATAGTGTAGAACAATCTTTGACAGACGTATAAATAAGGCCCAGTCATGGAAACCTAGTAGTATCTCTGTTACAGAAGGTGTATTAGATGAGAGTGCTTCACAGTCCTGCCATTCTGTCTTAATGTCATGAGAAAACACTACTTACTTATGACTAGCATGACTCATATAAAGAGGACTTGAAATATATTCTTGGAAGAAGGAATGAAAGCAAGAAAACAAGGTCCCTTTACTAAGGCAGGCCCCATCATCTGCCACTTTGTGGGAAACATACTGAAATTGTAAAAGATGCACTTGGGGTGATTTTTATGGATGAAAGTGGTCCAGAAAACAAATATACAATGAAAAAACATGTTTTTTTAAGTTGTGAGGTAGAGTTTTCCTTTAAAACCTGCACTACAGGAAGTAGCTCATTAACAGTTCATAGCCTTTATTATTTGCACTAAAAGCCAGAGAAACTGATATAGTCCAAATACAGTATGTTTCATGCCTCTATGCCTGCAAACCAACAATAAGTTAAATTTATAGTTACAATTTTAACTTTAAACAGATTTCATGCTGTCCGGTTTATCCACAGCGAAGCAATAAACAACTTGTCAGCAGTAAACAAAACAAGGAAACCAGTGTACATACCCAAAGATATCACTTCCTTGCTTTAGACCAGAACTATTTTGGGATATAGGAACTAAGTGTTTGCAAACACACAGACACGATCATCAAGTATAGCCCATTGTATGGCATGGCTGCATACAAATCAGATGCTTGCTTATCACCAAATGAGTGAACAAATACATAAATAATGGCCTAAATATTTTCACAGCAGCAAGCTGAAATATTGCATAGAGTGCAGCTCACTGCACCCCCCCCCATGCCCTCCCAACTTCTAATGCAAGAAAAGACAGTCAACCAAAATAAGGACCATGTTGTAAATATTGATCTTATATACTTTGAAAATTCCTAGGATAGTAGGTCTTGCTTTAGCAAACATTTTCTAATGGAGTTTGAACTCTAATGTTTATCATTATTTAGTAACTACAATTCACAATACCTCAACAGAAACCAACAATTCTGACAAGGGACAGACCTCAAAATTTAGGAAAAAAACTTGTAACTCCCTTCTGCCCTTTCAACTTATCTTATGAATCAGAGACAAAAAAAACAAAATAAGGAAGAGATTTTCTTATATACTTGAACAACAAGTTTGGTATTAACAAACATTTTGTGAAGGATAAAAAGTCTAAAAGTTACATGCTTGACATTAATTAATGACTGTAGTCCATGATTTGCCAGGAAACCTTACACACACACACACACACACACACACTCGCACATGTGCACACACACACACACACACACACACACACACACACACACACATACATATACCTACCTCTGTCTGCAGGCATTTCTGAAAAACAAAAAGATATATGTGTGTGTGTGTATATGTATGCATATATATATATATATATATATATATATATATATATATATATATATATTGGTTTGCAATCAGCATTGCAAACTGCATTTGATTGAGAGTGACACTGTTGAAATGCAGTTTTCCAATGCGCAGTTTTGTGAACCCAAATACATTGACTGCACCACATCGAAAGGGTAGTGTAGTTTGAGTATTTGAGTTTGGAATTTGCTGCTGAAAGGGGGCCTATATTATTTTGTTGAAGTGACTACCCGTTGAACACTTATTTGTCGAACTTAAACCATCGAACGCTAATTCCTTCGAATGTTCATTTAAGTGAATTTCTTTCCAGGGGGAAAAGAAACATGTTGGCCATCATTGGGAAGTTGCCCCTTTCCCCACTGTAGTGTGATCTTGGAGTTGATATATTTAGTTAGGGGAGGTGTGGGGGGAGTAGCCCATCACATGGGTGGGTTTTAAATAATTTGTTTTTTGTGACAGCCACTAGGTTGGCTGACTGTTTTTTTTTTCCTCTGGGAAGAAATCTGCTTAAATGAATGTTCAACAGAATTAGCATTCAATGGATTAAGTTCAACGAATAGGTGTTTGGGTAATCGCTTCAACGAAATGATTTAGGCCCATTTAAAGGTAGGATCTGTGATGTATGTCCCTTGGTCAGTGGGGTAATAAACAGCTCAGTACTGTCAAACTGTGTTCAAAATTTTGATTAATTTATTTTGAAGGTAAGCATCAGATCGATGCTACCATGGTGGTGGTGGGAGGAGGTCATCTTCACCAATGAAGATGGCAAGGGAGTTACAAATTTCTAGTTATTGTTCAGCAATTAAAAAAGAAATATAGCAATACAACTTTTTTTTTTATTTTTAAATACTCTACTGACACTGTGGTGGGATGCATCCACACACACTGATGTTTGTGGAGCCCATCATCCAGCACAGAGGAGCCTTGTACTAGATCCAGCTATACTCAGCCAGCTATTACAGATCAGTTAGCTGAATGGCAGAGTGCCAGTTGGTTAGCATTATCATAGCAACCATCCAGATGATAAGTCGCAACAATTTGTCAGAAGTCTATATGCTTTACATGTGAAGCCACAAATTAGAAAAAAGAGCAGAAGTCGAATGACTTCTTTTTATTTTTTGTATAGACTACAGAAACGCTTTTGGCATTCACAACAAATGTCATGAAATAAAGCTTCTAAATGCTGAAACTGAAGAGTTTGTCTATGTAAAATTGTACAGTTGAAAGGTCTAGGCACCATTGCATCTGTGAAGAGGGGAACTGTGGGATGTTTTTTATTTAATTAAAGCCACATTCATCCATCCACAACCTCTTTCTCCCATTTTTGCACATGGGGTCAGGGTTTCACTTCAACAATAACAATCATCTAGATCCAAGGTTTACACTGCCAGGTGGCTAGCCCTGCCACTGTAGTTCATCCACACTACACACTTGCACACTGACACCTATGACCAATTTAGAGTGTCCAGTCCATCTACTGCATGTCTTTGGTATATGGGAGGAAACCGAAGTACCCAGAGGAAGCCCATACAAACATAGAGAGGACATGCGGACTCCACACAGAAGGCACCTCAGCCAAGAATTGAACCAGAAGAACCTCTTGCTGTGAGACAACAATCTATATTCTTTAAAATAAATAAAGACAGAAAGGCATCTCTTCCTGAATGGTGCCTTGGGTGGCTACCTAATTAACCCATGTGTAAGGCCGGCTGTACATGTATAAGATGATACTTTAAACATAATCAAATCTGTGCCAACTCATTTTCATTGATAACCTCTTTCTGGCTATGTTAGCTTTTCTCCCCTTAAATTGCTGTTGATTATTATATTTGGCATAACACTGCACTAGTTGTTTTAGCTGAGTTGACATTCCTTGAAAATATATAATGGCTAGTATTAAGATGTTACCATGACATGTACACTTCTATGTACATGTCACTGCACATCTTCCAAATTCAGCAATCACACTAATAGGGTGCTGCATGGTGCTGCAGCATGAACACATGCAGCACTGAGTGGTGCTGCTGCTGAGGCCATACTGAATTCTAATTAGGCAGTCTAGAGGAGAGGCGTATGCTAATTAGCTATGTGTTTTCTGTCCCAGAACCACTTCCATGAAGGCATCTACATGTCAAGCAATTCAAGAAATTGCTTACCTATGTAGATCAGCACAGGTGTCCCTACCACATCTCAATAGTGAATACAACTAAAAGGCCATGTTCAGTCACTGGCTACGACTGTAGTATGGGGATCGGGGGTGGGGGAACCATTAGACACTAGGGATAGCATATACCAAAGTGCCTTAATGCCATTGACTTCTGTATGTGGATGTGTGGGAGTAACCACTAGCCATCAAGGATATCATATAATTAAATGCCTTAATGGCACCAGTAGCAGTCCAAGGATTGAGGGACAGGATTCACTAGATAGCAATGAATATGCTTAATTGGAAGTGCTGTATTGGCACCAGCAGCAGTACAGAGATTGGGGCTTAGGGGACACACAGGCCACCAGGGATACTGTATACGTAAATGCCTTAATGACACCAACAGTAGTACAGGGATCAAGGTTGAGGGTATTTATTAGATGCCAGGGATCACAATTACTTAAAAGCACCTTAACAGCACCAACAGCAGTATGGGGATCAGAGACTGGGACACACTAACCACTTGGGCATACTAGACATGTGCTGTAATGGTATTTCAACAATTATGGGAATGGGGAGAACCACAGGAGGGCAGACAGGTCAAGGCCTCGTGTGTGTGTGTGTGTGTGTGTGTGTGTGTGTGTGTGTGTGTGTGTGTGTGTGTGTGTGTGTGTGTGTGCGTATGTGTCCGTGAAGAGTGATGGGGGGGCATGCCACTGCCTATAGGAGCAGCAGGTTACTACTGTGATGTACAGAACACCAATGAGCTGCATGTCATGGTAGTAAATATAATGCAGAGACATGCAAATTATCTAATGAGGTCTTACCTCATCATGGGTAACATGTCTTTGAATCACAAATTGACACATCATTGGAGAAGGGCCTTTTAGCATGAGCCCTGGAAATGTATTTCACTTTTTCTGTTGTAGTTTATTTGCAGATATGATTCATGTAGCCTGATGATTGGGAGCTATTATTTTGTCATCTTTGAAGACTGTGCTCTAGATGCAACTTTTTTCTTTTTTGACAGAAAAAAAATCGTTTGATTTTTCTTTCCTTACTGAACATTTTTGCTCAAGCCAACCTTTCACTGTAATTACTTTCAGTAGCTGTTTCTAAATCAGTATCAGTACATTCAGTACATCTTAAAACCTTGAACATTTTCTTCTGTCGGTGATAATTATGTTTTTTTCCTTTGAGCAGTTCTTTACGATTTAATAGTAAATGCACTTTACTCAACATATATGTTCTGTGTAGCTCATTTCCCAGTCTCTGTTTCACTTACCAAACTTGTGCAGCTTAAGTAACATCCTTTAAAATCCAGGAGGTGCCTAGCAGAGTGACCATTTATTTTTTTTTTTGAAAATGTTTTGCAAGGGTGTGTGATCTATTTCAATCTAAACTACTTTACCACAAACATATTCATGGGATTTCTTCCATTCTATACTGGTGTTGAAAGTTTCTTTCCAGTCAGAGCTGGAAAAAGAAAAAGGAAAAAAAAATCACTGACAAGTAATTGTTTTCTCTTGTTGGTTCACAGTTCTGTACCGTTCTGATTAGCATCTGCTTGCAGAATCACTGGTTTATTCACCTCTACATTTACTTCCTAGTACTTAGTATTATCAGTAGTATTTTAATACTGTTGCACTAGTTTCTTAAGTATTTAAGAAATCTGTTCCTATTCATTCCAAGGCTAGTTCTTGTTTTAGCAGCATTTTTAAAAGCATGCTATCTCATGCCTTTTTGTTTACAAACTTTACATAATGCTGCATATTCAGCCTTTATAATGCATTCTTCTCATCTAGCTTTGGAGTCTGTGTAATTGCTTTGACTTTTTCTATACAAGACTTCAGTCCCTTTGATATTGAAATGTGACCCTTGTATTTCAGACTTATCACACTTATTTTATGTTCACTCTCAAGTAGTTTGAAGTAATGCTGCCTTAATCTATTTAGCAACATTTACCAGCACCTTGACATGACATTCTTCCCTCTGGCCCTGCGCTAATAGATTATCAATTATGTTTACAATGCAAGTGCTGCCACACAGATAAAGCTCTACTATGACCCAAGTAACCTGGGTTCAACTATTGTCTCAGTTGTCTGAGGCGCTGGCAGGGGAAGAGGGGACTATCCATCCTGGGCTTATGGGGTGTTTGTCCAGTAGGATTTCCCTTCTGGAGATTAGGGGGAATTACCATAGAGTACTTTCCTGGTTAGTTGGCATGGGTTGCTGGTGCTAACCCTTTGTAGGAGTTAGGGGCTAATCAGCACAAGTTCAGTCATTGCACATCCCATCCAGGACAATTGCTGAGCATGCACAAGAAAGGGGGTTAAAGTTGAAAACAGCAAGACAGCAATGTGAAACTTTCCTTAGATGCCTCAGTCTACTCACTGGTCCCTGGAGATTGCAGAGTAAGTCAGGGGATGCAAGGAGGGGTACATAAACTAAGTGAAGAAAAATGGGCACATAAGAATATGTTTATACCACTTTCCTAGTTTTTAGTTACCTAAACCTCAGGTGTTTGGAGAACTTCTGAATCACATGAAATAAACAGAAGTATTAGAAATTAGAAATTGGGACATTTCTAATAGTGCATTACATTTAAATTTTTTTCATCTAGTCTCTTTTGGCAGAATATTTGGTTAGCATTATAGTACTGAAAGGAACTGCACTACTTGCATAAAGAGACCACCTCCTTAAATGCAAGCAGTGAGAAATGTTTTCTTCAATCACTTCATACAGATATTGCTGTTTGACACAAATGCAAATCTCGCCTTGCTTCACAACACTGTCCAGACCATTCACCCATACTCTTAATCTGATTAGTTAGTGATATTTAAGTTTTCCATTTCCTTCGGCTGTTGCTTAGTTCTAGTTCTGAGAGTTATTGGTGCCTTTTTTAAAGCATATATTGATGGCATTGCATAACAATGTATTTGTATGTGATATTCTGGCAAAATTCCTAAGACTGCAATTAAATCAGCACAGTTATGTAAGATATCATTGCAAAGTCTGTGAGCTGCATATGAGATATGTGGTGCTTCTTTGATTGTGATAGTTTCTGTAAATGTGCACTATTTACTTGCACAGTGTGAATTTGTTTTACCATCCCTAGCTTCTTCCTACCTAATGGCATAAAGTTCAGAGGAGAATTTGCTTCTTCAATTGCTAGCGCTTGAAGTGGTTTATCAGCAGAATTTAAAACAGTAGTTTTACTTAGTACCCCAAATATGTTAGTAATATGCACACAGTTCCTTCTTGTACATTTCAGAATTGATGTTTGAAAAGCACCCAGACAAAATGGCAACCATTTGGACCCATTACAGTGAGTCTGGAAATATGGAGAATGAATGGCCGTAAGATCAGACTTACATATACTAAGTCTGATATGTTATTTCTCGGAGTATTCATTTTCTACAAGGCATGGCAATCTTGTAATTGGTATATATTTAAGTTTGGGGGGTGTAGGGCTTGCCCCTACAATGGGGGTGCATGAGGTCTCCGTTCCCCCTGCAAAAAGAAGTTTAAAAGAGAAGAGTGATTTTTAAGATTTGTTGTTCTCCATGTTTTTTGTCTTTTATTTTATTTGGCTTGTTGGTACTTGGCATTTAGAGTGCTGACATTTAATACAAAGCCAACAAAACATTATATTCTGCATTTCTAGGTCTATTTTTGCACCCAGTGTTGTCTTATTAATTCATAGGAATTCTTTCCAACATTCTAGCTTGCAGTCTTGTCTCTTTGCCTCTTATGCATTATCAGATTTCACTGTATTAACTGTTTTCAGTTCTTTAGTACAAGCAACTTATTTTTATGCGGAGTTTTTCAAACATACTTGTTTTCCTTTTTAACATCTTTTAAAAACAGTTCTGTCTGCCACAGATCCACAGTGTGCACATGAGGCATGGATTTCAGTTGTAGTATCTTTTCTTTACACTTCTTTGTTTGGTTTCATAACTCAATTACTTCACGTCGCTCTCCTTTTTATACCATTTTCATCGAAAACATTCTCACATCATTTTCTCAGTTCTCCCATTTTATTTGATTCACTATTTATCTGGCACATGTCCCTCTCCTCAATTATTTTAAGTGACTACTAGAAATTTCACTTGCTCGGCATAAACTCATTGCTTTTGATATTGCCAGGCATGTTTGTTTTAATGGCCTGTCCCTTGTTTAATCATTCCTTATACCACTGTGATGAACAAATATAATTTCTGGATCCAAAGCTGTCAGTATTCTGATAAGTTTCTTTGCAACAAGAGAAGTCACAAGGAATGTAGTCGCAATGTTTTTCATACTGAGAATTGTATCTCTATACTTTCAGACAAAAACTGTTGTAGGAAAATATGTCTTCACTCTGAGTATATATTTCTACAGTCTGACATCCTGTAATTATGAGTGTTAATCAGGATAGTGATTAAACAACACACAGAGATTTTTAATCAGAGTGAATTCTCTAGCATGTCTACTACATCACATGCAAGTTTCTGTGGCTAGGCAATTGACATTTAAAGCTATATACTATATATGCAATCACTGTTGCAGTCTAGTTATTTCATATGGTAGCTAATCCATATTTCTTTGCATATTACATTTAAGTTCATTCTTAACTCTTTACTGACAAGTTATGGTGTTGCTTTGTCATACATTTGTCTTCTGATTGAACATCTTGGCAGGCTCATAACCATCTTTAGGTACCAGCGAACCCTGTAGTCACTGGGGGCCCCCTGTTCCTGGGGAGGCCCCCAACCACAGTGAGTTATTTATCTTGATATCTTGTAACATGTCTGTCAAACTAACAGAAGCTAGTACAGCAATTGTGTATGCTTAATAGACAAGGTGGATAATAACTCTAAATTATTTATATCTCCTTTAAAATTCAAAGATATCTCTGGTTATTGTAACAGTGTTTTATCACGTAACAGGCTTCACAATCCCATTAAATATTTTGCCACTGCCATAGTGCCTCTGGCTTAGTTAAACCTTGATTGGTGGATATTCTCTCCACTAAAACCAGCAACATAGCCAGGTTTAAAAACCTGCAATACCTGTCGCTGCAAGGGGGCTCATTAATCATCCTTGACTGTATGAGGGCCCCACAAAAGCAGCTGATGGATAGGAAAATGAGGAAAAATGTATTATGCTCTGTATGACCCTGTTAGGATAACGCTGATAATGAACGTAAGCAAGGAAAGCAGTAAAAAAGAGCTGATGATTCCGATCTTCAGGGATGTTTCGTTTCAGAGAGTTTTATACATATTGGTAGAACACTTGATATTACAACTCGCAACTATTCTGCAGAAGAATTCAGCATATTACCAAACATAATAGCAAAACAAAGGCTGAAAATCAGGAAGATGTTGTAAATATTACTCTAATTCATTTAAAAAAGTTAATAGAATAACACCTTTTGCATCAACAAGCATTTTTGGACAATAAGAAGTATAAACCTCGATACCTGGAATTATTGACTGTCAGTATCCCTGAATGATTTATTTGCAAATCAGACTTTTTATGAAGGACAATCAAAATTATAAGCAAAATCAAGGAAGGTCTGTGTAATCAGAGACAGTGACAGGTATGCATTACTCCTCACTGAGGTGAATAAAAGTGACTTACCCTGCTGCTGACAATTGTTAAACAGCATTCACTGATCTGGTGTGACAGTACCAGTGTTGCACAATGTATTGCTATTTATTGAAATAAGTACAAAACTAGTATTGCTATGGCTTTTCTGTGTGTTTGTAAAAAGTATTACTGATTGTTATCTCTGCATACACCTAATAATGCCAGGACTCGTACATCATTCGTCTGGGTATCAGTGAAAAATGTAGTGAAGAAGCAATTATATTTCAAAAGTAATGCATAAAATATATCACAGAAGATTCAGACACTTCAGTCTTCAAGAAATCTGGTGGCCTCCCCTCCCTAGACTGTATAAATTGATACAGGAGGTTCCCTTAATCATCTTGACTGTGTGAGGGCCCCACAAAAGCTGTTGCAGGTTGGAAAAATATGAGGAAAAATGTATTAACTTTCTGACTACAGTCTTTAACCTGAACAGGGCTGGCCCTTTTAGGATAAAGCTGATAATGGCCTGTGCTCCCAACTGCATCCATTCTAAAACCAGCCCTGTTCAGAAATGAGTGTACAGAAAGCTTCTCTAGGTTATAGAGGTGGGAGCGGGCAGTTGTGGTTACTTCTTTACTTTTCATTACAGTCAAACCATAGAGGCTTGCACATGAGGTCATTACAGTTTTTGTTTGGGCTGAGGACAGTGTGGTCATTGTTTCTATTACCTTTTCTCCCAGACCTCAGAGGTGTATGTAGAAGGTTACTATAGCTTGTCTAGGGGCAATGTACTGTCAAGAAGAAACAAAGCAGAATACATTACTGTAATCATTATTTTTTCAGTTTCACACCAGGCACATATACAGGTAGCTGCCTTTGATGGGGAGGATTGAGGAGTGAGGAGGCATACTGTGTATATGTATGCCAGCACTCACTTGAAACACATGACTGTGACAGTTTGAACCTCTGCTTTCATCCCAATCTAACATCAGAGGCAGAGGGATGCATAGGCAGTGACTGTTTTTTTTTTTTTTGGGGGGGGGGGGGTTAGGGAGGCAGACATTATTCCCAGATTGGACATATGTATCTAGACAACAAATGGCTGGTTAGTTTGCTGTGAGCTGCTATTTTGTCATCTTTGAATATTAAGCCTTGGGCACAACGTATGTCTTCTTTGAAATAAAAAAAAGACTGAACTTCTTTTCTTACTCGTGGTTTTTGTTTAGGACACAATTGAATTAAAAGATTGGAAAAATGCTCTAAAATGCATCCCAGAACACCTATAACACTGTGGCTTCTTGGACCTTGGCTTAACTAGGTTATTTCCTAAATGGTTATTACTGTGCTGTCTTGGTCAGAAAAGGTGAGTTGAAAGGATGCAAGGAAAACTAATGTTAAACAGCAGCAATGAATTTCGTTCTTTAATCATAATTTCTGTTCAAGCCATCACTGGATTAAAAGATTATGTAAAAAAAAAGCTAAAATACAATTTAGAGCATATAGACAGCATTTCACCTAAGTCCACACCCATATATAGACTTACTATAATGTATCATTGTTGTAACTAAAATGCCAGTAACTATGAATGTCTCTCTGTGAGATGGGCGAACACAGTGTGGTACATAGACCTGTATGAGCACTATAGCTACAGGTCATTCTGTACGTAGTACTACTAATAGTTTGCAGCATGAACTAAAAGGCTGTTTCGGAGGGATGGCAGACCGTGACAAGGTGATATTCTGATAAAGTGCCTAGGGGGCCCCTGAACTTAACATTTGCTGGAGGCCCCCAAAATGCTAATACCAGCCCTGGGCAGGCACTATTTCTTGATTAAACTTATTTGTTCATTCATTCATTCATTCATTCATTCATTCATTCTGGTAATGAGGGAAGATTAAATTCACAGAGATAATGCATTTGCAATTTTACCACTGGCAATATGTATTGAACATCCAGCAATCATGTATTCTGGCATACATTTTTAAATTTAGTAACAATCTGAAATAAAATCAATTCTTTTTGCACCCATTTGTATTCATACAGTACAATTTGTTTAAACATATTAATATATTGATGATGCATAGCATGCTTAGCTGATTTCCTATCCATGCATAGCTTTTTTTTCTTGGCTGTGACAGAATGAACTGGATCTTTTCCTGTTCCATACTTGCTGAAGCTTAAAATGATAGAAAAATTGGTTTTCTGTATGTAAACTTGTTTAGGGACAGCTTCAAAATGGCATATGCATCTTACCCATTAGGTTGCAAAAATAACAAGACAAGTACAACATTTGATCTGTATTGTTTTGTAATTTAGCAAGCAACTTTAAACTGCATGGATTATCTTAAAAGGCCCAAAACGGACACTTTTAGAATAACCGTAGATTAGATTATCCAGTCTGTTGACTTTGTGTAATGAGAATGGGAACGGTTCACTGCTAGGTGTCAACATGGTAAATAGCTTTATTTACACAGTTCAAGCTTTTCCCCTACCTCTCATAATGCACAACCCCTTCACTTTACTCCAGACCAAGTTGCCCACAGTTATCATCACAAGCAGTCGTCACCAGCTTGAGGAGATAAGTAAAAATAATGCACCTTATAGTTATATACTTAAGTAAAAATAATGCAGCTTATAGTTATATACTTAAGTAAAAATAATGCACCTTATAGTTATATACTTAAGTAAAAATAATGCACCTTATAGTTATATACTTAAGTAAAAATAATGCAGCTTATAGCTATATACTTAAATTAAAATAATGCAGCTTATAGCTATATACTTAAGTAAAAATAATTCAGCTTATAGCTATATACTTAAGTAAAAATAATGCAGATTATAGCTATATATGTGTGGCTCTTTTTGCTTAAACTATTCTTATAGTTAATCAAATACCTGAGGGTAGTTTTACAGAGTTATTTGGTCTTTGTTCTCCCTAGTTTCATCCCCCTCCTATCAAATGGTCTTTGTCATGTGCATTTAGTTCTGGTATACAAAACAAGTGTTATATAGTTATATTTCTTCTTTTTAAGACAATAGTTGTTAATAATTGGATCGGTATGTTTTTTATTGTTGCTGTTAACATGTAGTGTTACTTATGCAAAATATTGCCAATATGACCACAAGATCCCTCCTCAGGATGCCAATGATACTTGAGTGATTTTGATCTGAAAGAACAAATGCAAAATTTGCAAGCCCTTCAGAAGGACACCTGAAGGACGAAAGAATGAATGAATTCCTAAAGGCCTTCATCTACTGGGGAAAGAAGACAAAGTTGGGAAGAGAACAGCAGACTAGAATCTTGGGGTGTCTCTTCATCCCAGTTACCGAGGCTGTAACATTAGCCAAAACCTCCTTTCCAATGCCACTGACCTCAGGCCTCAGCAAGGATCCATGTCCAATGTTCCTGCTCTCTAAGGGAGTTAGTCATTAATCCCAGTCCTCCACTTAGGAAATGAATAGGGAGCTTTTCCTCAAGGAAGGAGTTAGCCAGATATATGGAGTCCAGACCCACCTGTACTTATGTCTTCCTGATTAATGAAGTCTGTCAGGAATCCAGTATGTCTTAGAGCACATGATGAACACCTTCATAAAAATCAAAGCCTGATATCAGTGTCATACTGTCCCCTCCTGCCTCAAGGGTGGACAGATTAGAACAGCAACCTCCTATATTTTCAGCTACTTCTCAGGGCAGTGCTCTGTCACTGGGAGACTTGGAGCCAAGTCTGATACAAGTGCAGTCTGTATAGATGCCAAGAATCTGTGACCTTTCATTACTGACTCCTGTGGTCCCATCACTCCCAGCTTCAGTTCCTTTGGTATCAACAATAATTATGACCCAAGAGGTTGGCTTCAAATGGTCAGCTTCCGTGTCTGCTTTGATTTTGTCAGGACATTTACTGAATCCAGCACTTTAGCATTTGTTTTCAGTGCCAAAACTGTCTTTGGCTTTAGCAGAGGACTCAGGGCTTATGTTCCTTGGTGTTGAGCCATCAGTGTTCACTTCTTTGGCACTGAGATCTACTTCAGTGCCAGAATCTGGCACCCACAGGCACTTCATTATATTCAAAGTTTTCAAGAGATTCACCACCTTATCCAAGCCTTAGGACAGATCAGACAAACTGCCTCATTTGGCTCCATCCCTCAACACCTGGCAGTCAAAAGCATTTGGCACAGATCATCAACTCCACCATCAGAGATCTTTGAAAAGCCTCAAAAAAGGAGCACTTCAGGATCATATCCAGCCTGTTCCTTCCTAACCTGAAGTCCCTTGGCACCAATGTCCTTGTCAGATTCTCTTACCCCAGAATCAGACATTGCTGAAGAGGAGGAGATGCCTGCATTCCCTTCAAGGTAATCCCCTAACTAGGGAAATTCCAGAACTAATAATGCAGAGGTACTTATAGAATCCCCTCCCAATTTTTTTTTAATTTCTCCAAGTCTTTGGGTTTTTAATATCATGAGGGGAATGGACCCCATTCCTAAGCCAAAGTACGATTAAAGTTCATGAAATTAGTATTGTTTCAATCTTTGATGTCAGCCAAAAGTACTCTTTGCAGCACATGCAAAATGCTCAGTAATGACTCCTTCTGCAATTCATATGAAGTTACATGGATTGGTAACTTCTAAATACGATTGTAGATTATTTTTTATAAGATCTGTTGCACCTACTACTATTGGAACTGTCTGGGTATCTTTCTTCTACATTGCTGTCATTTCTGCCTACAGAGCCTGATATTTTATGATTTTGTGTCTCTCTGTATGCAGCACACTGTAGTCAATGGGTGTGGCGATTTCAATGATCAATGCTACTTTTGCCTTCTTTTCATAGACCACTATATCTGGCTTTCTAGCATCTATCTTTTGAACTGTTGGTAATGGATGATCCCAAGTGACATAAACTTCATCATTTTCTATGATGCTTTATGACACGTCTCATGTTTTTCATCTACTTCAGTACCATAATGTTTGCACAATCCCCAGTGCAACAGTCTTGCCACATTATTATGCCTTTCACTATACCATCCTTCTGCCATTAGTATGTCACAACCAGCAACTAGGTGTGCAACTGTTTCCAATTCGGATTTACAAACCATACATTTGTCTGTTTCTCCCACATGTTCAATGGACTTTGTGAACCAGTGTGTATGTAGTTCACTGTCTTGGGCCACCAATATTAACCTTTCATCTCTTGGTTTGAATTCGCCTCTCCTTAACCATTCCTGCATTCATTCCTGATCAATATGAGGTTCTTCCAGAAGTTTTCTATACTTGCAACTGTATTTATGCATTTTCCACATTTCTTGCCTTCTCATTTGGTCCTTCATCTTTGAGGATATTCTGATAGGATTTCAAACTGCTACTTTTACATCCTTGAGTTATGCCCCAAGCTGATCTCATAAGTGACCTGTTAGTGAGAGTGCTTGGTGAGCTGTGCCCATTTTAAGGAAGCTTAACAAGCTACTGCTTCCTCTTAAGGTCAGGCCATTTTGGAATAAGGGACCCCCTGCTGACTCCATGTTGGTAATATCAGTAACCAAGATAGAGCCCTCATGCAAGAATGTGGCAGCCCATCTTCCAGATAAGTATTCCAGGGTATTGGACAGTATGGAAAAAGTGAATATTTGATCAGGGTACCTTTTCCATTCACTCTTTAAATTACCAGATGCAAATCTACCAATTCCAGTGTGACCTATCTGAGCATTTCCTGGATGTGCTGAGATAATCAGTGGTACTTGACACTCACAGACAGAGATGTAGGTGTCCACTGTTTTCAGCATTTTATGTCCTCTTTATGTCCTTGTTTCAAAATGTGGGGGATGGAGTGGCTAGAACTTTCGGTGCTGACTTTACGATGAGGTAGTATGCCAGGTTCAATCTTTGTGACTTGCTGAAAACTTTGACATCATTCAGAGGTGCCTCCTTAATGGGTCTTCTCATTTCAGCCCAAAGTGAAAGAGAAACTAGAAAGAAATGAGAAAGGGACAAGGATTTGGGCATCAAGTTCCCAGGTCCCTAAAATTAAGTTTGAAGAACTAGAGAAATCCTAAGATCTTTATGTTCAAAAAGTCCTAGATACTGCCATTTGGCCAGTTGGAAGACCAGGAGTGGAGGCTGGGGAGGGGAGTTTTTTATGGATGCTGCCCTAGAAGCACAAGCACTCCACAGATCCAGAGTTTCCTTCACCCTTCCAAGGTAGGCAGCAGCAGTATCCATAGGCTTTTGCCTGACTGTTCCACTCTGGATGTAGTTGGTGGTTATTTCTCCCTAACTAAGCTAAGTGGATGGACAAATGACCCAGAGAGTCAATGTTCAGAAGCTATTTCATTTTCTTCTCCAAGTTGCATCCAGATGTCCCATCCCATGAAAGTCAGAGGTTTTAAACTTCCTATCAATAATGACCATCCAGGAGATCCCAGCAGACCAGAGATGATATGGATTTCACTCAAGCTTTGTTTTGACTGCCAAGAAAAACAAGACCGTGGAGCAAATACTAGATCTCAGCACCTTAAATCAGTATGTCAAAAAAAAAAAAATTCTGGATGGTCACAGTACAATCCATCCTTCATTCCATTTAGAAATAAATCCAATCAGATGTGCTTATTAAATATCCAAGACATCTACCTGCACATCAACAGTGCCAAGGATTCCAGGAGATTTCTATACTTCTGGAGCTAGTCATTACTAATTTTGAGCCCTGCTGTTCTGTCTCACCACAGCCCCACGGTGTTTACGAAGTGCCTGGGAGTGGTTGCCTCTCACATGAGGATAGAGTTTGAGCATTCCCTTAACTGGACAACTGGATCCTTATCTACTCTAACTTTGATTGTCCTTAAACTAGAAGCCACAATGGATCCCTCTCAGACTTTGGTGTTTATTGGGTAGCACCTGGACACCATTCACAAGTTAACCAAACTTCTACCAAAATATCTTCTCCCAGGTCAAATCTATGTTCATTGACTGATAGACCTCTCTCACCCAACTGTATTTCTATATTTGAAAATGCTGGGCTTGATGGCAGCAATAGTTTACTTAGTGCCACATTCCAGATGAGAAATCTACAGTGGAGAAAAAAAAATCAGCTTTTGCCAATAGAGAATGATGTGGCCAAGCCCAACCAAATAACAACTGTATGCAAGATACATCTTCTATGGTGGGTAGACTGCTGGAACCTCCCCATATGATTTCTCTTTGCCTTTGCACTTCACACAATCATGATTACCAGAGACACCTCTACCCTGAGGTGGGAGGGACTGTGCAGGGTAGATAGTTCAAGGAACATGATCTTCCTTGGAGGCTGGTTTACATATCACCATATTGGGGATGACAGCAGTTCTTCTAGCATTGAAGGATTGTATGGAAGCAAGGTCATCCTTCCCTAGGGTGTGAGATTCATCCACACAGTCAACATGACAGTGGTGTGATATATCAGCAAGCAAAGGTCATACTCTCTGTGCCATGAGAAACATGAGTGCTGGAATGGGTGAGCTCTACATAATGCTTTCTGAATGCATTGCATATACCCAGCTGGATCAACTACCTAGCAGACAGGCTCATGAGGTATATTCTGAATGCCTCAAGAGTAGACCTTCAATCCAGTAGTAGTACAGGATTTGATCCATTACTGGAAGTAGCTATCATACAGCATGTTTGCATCCTAAACAACATCAGATGTAGCAACTTCCTTTCCCAAGTCCCTCCACAGGAACAGGAGCCAAGGATACATTTGTTTGCTAGTGGCCATCAGGTCTATTTTAAACCTTTCCAGTGTCCTCTAAAGATAAAATTAATTCAGAAAGGAAAGTTTTGCAGAATAAGAGACATCCTCATAGGTTCCTAGGTTCATAGCTGAATACTAGGCTAACTGCCCTTAAGGGTCATTTGTAGCCAAGCCAATAACTCAAGATCAGACTCAAACCCAGTTCCATGTGTCATGAGGCAAAGACCTTAACCATTATGCCAAACCCACCCCTGTAGTCACATTGTAGCCACAGCAACTGTGGTTCCCCTTGCTGTGGCCTTTCCAAGCAGAATCCTCTGTTCCTAGACCTCCTTCTACATCTCCTGCCTCATCCAGGCCACTCCCAGATATCACATCTCTTTGACTAACTACATGATTTTTCCAGTTCCAGTAATGGCCAGGTACTTTGCATTCTGTCTGTCTGAGGATTGTCCTAATTCTCACAGCATCTCAAAACTGTCTGCACCCAAACTATACAAAGACAAGTGGATTAAAGTTTCTCTGTGGGCCAGTCAGAGAAGTTTAGATCATAGCTCTTAACCTCGTAGAACAAAATCTGGGCATAATCAAAAATACTGGAGGGGGTGGGGCAAAGCCCCAATAATTGGTAAAAATTTTTAATATTGCTTATATAAATTAGAAATTCACTAGAATAAAAGTTCTTATATTACTCTGCATTTTCTGAGGGGAATGAATTCTGAAATTCAAATTCTTGTCATTATTTAGTAAATTCTATCTTCACCGATTTGCCGCAAAAATCCAGAAAACCACAGATTTTATGAGGAACAGACCAAAATTATGAGGCAATAATCTGGACATTTTGTGAAAATCTGAACAGTGGAGAGGTATGGTTTAGATCCTTTCTTGGCTTGATTCAATTCAACTTTATTGTCATATGTACTAGAGACAGCATCACAAAATACAATAAAATTCTTATTCTGCAAATCCTCCATCAACATATAAAAACAATGACAATTAACAAGAAAAAGTACTCTAAGACAACAAATGGACAATAATATAAATACCAATATCAGTAAATATATATATATAACTGTACAAAAGAATGCATTTGCCCAAAAAAGCTTATATCCCCCCAAATGTGAACCAATCTACAATACTGGAGGGAGAGGTAGTATGTGAGTTTTATTTAACAGTCTTATGGCTTGCGGTATAAAGCTGTCTTTCAGCTTGGTTGTTCTGACTACCATGCACTTATAGCACCTCCCTGATGGCAACAGCATAAAAAGTTTTTGTTGTGGATGGGTAATATCCATGATGACAGTGTCATCATCCCTGGTAAGATCCAACCACAAAGTAGTCACTTTCAAAGTCACCATCTTCCTGACCCCTCCCCCCAGCTAGGGTCAAACAAAAAAAAACTTCTCCAAAGCTGATTAAAACCTCCTGAGGGAAGGTATTAACAGCTTCACAGCCCCCTCCCCTCCATAGAACTAGAACATATGTCCAAACCTACATCAAAGTACTATATGAGAATTTATATAGTTGCATGGAATCAGAAATACCCAACAGGATGAAATCCTCCTCCTCAAGGAAGAGTAAACCTGTCTGGTGGACATCTGCAATAGATAAACTGTATAATAAAAGGAAATAATTGCTTTCCAGGACCAAGAAGAAGCAAGTGCCTAATTGGAAGCAATCTCTCCTTAGCCCAAACAAGCAAATAAGACCACTAGTTAAAGTCTCCAAAGCAAACATCGAGTCCATACTGGCCACATCTACTAAAGACAATCATAAGGCCTTCTTTGAACATGTCCACATTCTCAAGGAAAGCACCCAGATTTGCTCAGAACTGGTGGTCAAGGAAACTACATACACAAATGTTGTAGATATAGCCAACCTGCTGGCAGACAGGTTCAGTAAAAATGTCACCTCCTCCACCCCCCCTCCATCAGTAAAACAGGAAATTACCAGCTGGGGGCAGGATCAAGAAGGGCAGTCTGCCCCAGGCAGCACTTTTTGGGAATTTGTAAGGCCCATGCTATATTGCTTCTTTACCAACTAACATTCAAGAAGCAAGAGCCTGAATTGTCTACCTATACCACCGCTTGTTTATGATTCAAAGAGTTGAGTTCTCAACTGTCCAGATTTTCATAGAATGTTTAGTTCATACTTTTGGTCTGTTCCTCTTAAAATTTGTGGTTTTCTGGCAAATCAGTGAGAACCAAATTCACCAAATAATGATAGCTATTTAAGTTTCAGTCTTCATATCTTTCAGTAAACACATAGTAACACAAAACATTTTATTCTAGCAACTTTCTAAGATTATATAAGCAATATTTAAAATGTTTCCCTGGTTTTGGGCCTTTGTCTTCCACCCAATTAATTTTGGCTTTTTCCAGATTTCTTGGGTTGCAAAGTTGAGAGAGATAGTTGAGTGTCAAGTGGATTTTACAAGGATCTGAAAGCTTCAGGGGAAGAGATGTTTAGTGCTACTTATGGCTAGTCTGTTTGCACTGCTAGTAACACAACAGGTAGTATAGTTGATTTTTATGCAGACGTCTGTGGGTTTTACTCCCACAGTATGTAGAGCAGTTGCTGATATTGTACTGTGTTGTACTTTAAATGGGGTAGATGCTGCAGTTGTGAGAATATCCTCCTTTGGAGGAGATACCTAGTAACTATGAATCTGTTATCAGTTTGCTATCCATTCCCTATTGCAATATTACTAGCGTATCATTTTTTAATGAAACATAGGCAATTTATTCTTCAAGGACAACAGACACTTTATTTGTAGATGAAACAATGAAATATAAAGTTGTTTGCTAACAACAACATCTTCGTTAGTTACAGATCTCTTTAATGTGGAATTATTTAGATGACTTTTACTTCTGCAGAGATTGTGCATATTTACAGATATTGGTGGAATGTAATGACAGAAATTTGAATTGACTTTTATAATGTAAATGTTCTGAATTGGGCAGTTTTGTCATTATTGGTTCATACATTTTGTTTCATTACTTACTAGAAAAATGTTCAAAACAATAAATTTAAAACATGCTCTAAAAAGTGCGCTGTATTATACAAGTAATACAATCAGAAAGGTGAATCAAAGAACACATGTATGTTTGCATGGTCCTAAATATGTCTGCAAGGGGCCTATGATTTGAAAACAGCCCAAAGGTAAACTTTGTCCGCCACTGGCCAGATGCATTTTCTTTGAATGTGGGTATTAATGAATGTGAGTTTTAATGCTATCTATTTTCATTGTGAGACTGTATTACTTTGTTTAGCAGATGTCTATCAGTGTTTGTGCTATAAAAGTTAAAATAAAAGTTTTAAATGAAATCCAAATAATCCTTGTACTAAGTAAAGCATAAAGCAGTATGCACATTACAGTATTTATGGTACATGGTAAGAAATATCCAAGTAATGGGACACTGGAATGGCTGTGGGGGGGAGCTGTGTATGGGAGGGCTCATTTGACCATGATTTTGTGAGAGGGTGGGGCAGCAAACTCAAAAACAGCCCTGGGCAGCACAAACTCTAGCTACGCCACTGATCCCCAGTACCCGGCCCCCTCCCCTTATCTCTAGGAAGCAAGTCATTACTGCCCTCTCAAAGACAAAAAATGCAGCATCCATGGTGAAACATCCCAGGGTGCATCCTACTTGAACTCAGGCAGGAATTTGCAGCACCACTAGGCATGCTATTGAACCAAAGCCTGAGTATCGACTTTGTCCCAACCAAGTAGAGGACAGCCACTGTCATCCCTTTGCACCAAGGTGGAGTGTCCACTGATCCAGGATATTATAGACCCATTAGCCTAACTAGCCTGATCTGCAAGACCATGGAGTGGATTTTCATGGACCTCATTAACTAGAACATTGGCAACATCCAGACACTTGGTCCCACACAGTTTGGTTTCATCAAGGGGAGGTCATGCCTGTTAAATTTGGTTGACTTCTTTGAGATGGTCACCAAGGCCATGGATGAGGGGAAGACAGTGCAAACCTCCTACTCTGACCTGGCCAAAGCCTTCGATACGATTCCCCACTCAAGTGTAATAGATAAACTGTCTCAACTAGGCATCAATCCATATGTTACCAAATGGGTAGCAAACTGGCTCACTGATAGAACCCACCTAGTCAAAATAGGGGAAGCAACCTCAAGCAGTAGACCTGTAATGAGCAGTGTACCTCAATGATTGGTCTTGGGGCCTCTGCTGTTTGGAATATCCTTTTTCTGAGGTGCAGACTAAAATCAGTGGGCTATGGCTGACCCAAGTTTGCAGACTGTAGGCTGGGTGCTGTCATCAATTCCCCTAGTGGTGTGGACATCCTCCAACAGGGTCTCGCCCAAACAAAGGACTGGTGCCAGAAACATGGCCTCAAACTGAATGCCAAAAAATACATCATCATCTCCTTTGGGGAGAGTGATGTCCCCACAAATTATCACATTGATAATAAGGTCCTAATCATGCAATCAGTTGTGAGGGACTTGGTCACCCAGGTTAATAGCAAATTGACTTTTGACCACTGTATTGCCTCTGTTGTACGGAAAGCTTTCTACATGGCCCACCTCATTAGTAATGATATGTCATCCAGGGCCAAGGTGGGCAGAACATCCCTGTATTATTCCCTTATAAGACCCATTATTGAGTACAATGCCCCTTTCGGCATGTACATCACAAAGCACATGCAGCAGCTGGAGAGACCACAGAAGTTCCTCACCAGGAGAATCCAGGGCCTCAAACATCTACCCTGCATAGATAGGCTAAAGGCCCTGTCTCCTACAGACTCCTGAGAGGTGACCTCTGTCTGGCATACAAAGCAATCTCAGACCCCACCCTGATGGGACTGCTGCATATCCGCAAGTCAAGCTCCACTGAAGTAACTCACACACGTGACCTCATCCTGGTCTATGACATCAATAGAACTTGGTGGGACAGATCTGCATCTCAGAGACTCCCCCTTTTGAGGAATACATTCCCTCTTCATGTCAAGTAGAGTACCTCATTAACCCATTTTAAGCACAACCTAGATAACTGGATGGGGAACAGTAAATACACCCCTGGAATTCCACCTATGTCCCTGCTGGACAGTGGCATAGGGTGCTGACTTGTTGGAACATGGGCTACATACTTGGCTAGGCTTGTAAGGGCTTCAGGGCCAATAGCCTAGTAACCTCCCATGATCCTATGATCCTATAATGCTTTGAGCCCTCTAAATTAATTCACTTGTATTCTTTCTCTCTTCTCTCTTTGATGTTGGATCTAGCTTTTTGATGATAAAGTTGCATTTAGCATTCATCTGCAGTTTTCACAAGGGAGTTAACTATCAGTTCACAGCCTTATAAAGAGTTTGCAAAGCCTTCTTAAAGGGTACTTTTTTTTTACCCAGGCCTCCTATAAGAGATCCTACTCCTCCTTGGGATCTCAAATTTGTCTTGAAGAAATTAACTTAACCTCCTTTCTAACTAGCCTGTTCTGTGACTCTTAAGTTTGTATGGTGGAATTATTTTCCTGGTAGCTATTACTTCAGCCAGAAAAAAATTAGCAGTTGCAGCTTTATCCTGCAAACCTCATTACTTAGCCTTCCATAAAAATAGTTCCCAAATGTACAGATCCCTCTTTTCTACGCAGTGTGAACTCAAAAACCAATCTAAAGCATCCGCTTTATTTAATTTTTGTAACTTATTGCAGCAGGGGAGAATAGTTTCTTCATTGTTTGCATATCCATAGACAACTGAGATTTTACTTTAATAATACAAATCAGTTCAGACTGTGCAGTCATCTGTTTATTGCCTTTTCCATTGCTAAACAGAGACAAAATGTATCTAAAGTTACATTGTCCAGATGGATTTCTGAATGTGTCTCCTATTCTTCATCTAACAAACCTGTCTCACATAGGCATAGGGCACATTCCACCAAAGCAGTAGCCATTTTTTCTGCCTTCTTTAAAAGTTATTCAGTTGACAATATTTGTGCAACAACTATCTGGGCATCTACCCATACTTCCACCAGGTATAACATGTTTAATGTAATATCTTGGTGCAGGTCTTCGTGTAGTGCCACAATACTCCATGGTATTCTGTCACTGTGCCAGCTAGGATATTAGTCAGAGAGACTCTATATCAACTATTGAAGTGAATAGACTGGATAATCCATGATACAGTAGTTATATACTTTCATAATGGATCTTGATTATCCATATATATCTAAATATTTTACCAACGTCCCCTCTATACCTCTGCCAAATTGTCACATCTTATCTCCAGAGAGACCTCATTGATTCCCTGAGGCTGTTTTCCACTCTTCCACTATTCCAGTGTTTTGTTATATGATGCCTCCTTCTATGCCATGTGATGGATTTCGAAAGTTTTAAATACTCAAATTTTATTTGCAGGAACACGGAGGAGTGAAGCTTTGTGGGAGGTAGGAGAGGAGCTCTAGCTGCATGAAGAACGCAGTTGCCATATTATTGCCTCATGGCGAATCACTCTCTTCATACAAAGTGGATGGATATGAATAATTAAGATCTAGTGTTATGGTAAGCACATAATTATTTTTATTTATTTATTATTTTGAAAGAGTCACTTAATCCATCAGCAAAAGCTGTCTTGAAAGAAGGCCAGTGATATTTTTGTGCACTGATTAGAAATCATTGATGCACGCCTGATATGTACAAGCCTGTTTTGTAACCATAAAAGTCCTTGGGGTATTGACATGTCAGCAATATTTTAGTAAATTTGGGGTAAGCTTGGCTAGGCTTAAAATGGCTGTTGGGCCAATAGCCTAGTAACTATGGATGGACCTATTATTAGCTGAGAAGGCAGCATTTTGTATTTAAAAATACTTCAAGGAAAACAAATGCTGAGAAAGAAACCTTTATTTTAACATATTATTTTACATTTAGTGCAGTCTTGAATTGTGACCGTCATTTAGCATGGGTTACATTTTAAAGACAGTACTTTGATAGTTTGATTCCAATGTTTTACTTTTCAAGCAGATAAAACTTGGACATTCTAATCTAACTGCTCCTAAGTTTACGGAATCTTTATTTAAAAGACATCCTTTCTAGTAACAAATCTCCTCATTAACTCAAAATCTACAATGTTAAGGTCGGTGACATTGTCAGCGGTTCCAGTATAGTAAATGCCTACCATTTGTTAATCTAGCTAGGACATCTGAGACTACAATATGACATCAAGGAGCATAAATTAAGTAAGCCCTCTGAACAATACATTTTAGCAAAAAAATAAAATAAAACAAGTAGTAGCTTAATTCATTTCCCAAATAACTTTATGAATGCAGCATAATTTGTTTATGAAAACAGTCACAGTATGGTTCATGTAGGTGAGATGAAAACCTTTTTTTTTTGCTTTATTTAGCATTTAACATATACTCATGAATGACATGCTTTTCTTCAGCTAAATCTTTAATAAAATGTAAACATATGATATACTAATATGTTTATAAAACCTATTTTGGGTTTTCTGTTCGTGTGAGGTACTATCAGCTGCTGGACTAGAATCACTCCTGATCAGTAGCTGCCCCTACAGAGCAGTTTTGTCAATACTTTTCCATAAATGTTTTGTGTTACATCAATATAGTCATGTAATCTGGCCATTATTGTAATTTTGCAGACTGAGCAATTGGTTTATTCTGATAACTTTTTACTGTAATTTCTTACCTTCCACTAAAGATCATCAATTCTTTTAGCTGAATTACATGCCTCACAGGGAGAATGTCATTTGCTATTCAATTAATTTCAGTGAGGAAATGATCATTGCACCTAAATTGACGTCTTCTTGACTCAGCAGGTTGCATACTTAACTCTGATTCTGGGAAAAATCAGGAGATTGTGGGGCCTAACCCAATAGTAGCAATGAGATTCATTTTCCACTGTTAAAACTGTAAAGCTGCAAGGGGTTACAAGAAGGTTGGGATACACTTGTGTAGTGCCACACTTCAGGTGAATTGTTAGTGATGTATGATTTGCCTGCTTTGACGGTAGCTCAATTAAGTATTAAGCATCTCTTAACACTTGTTTTTTTTAATTAAAATCATATTTTTAATAAACATTGAAACAAGGAGGAAACACATGTAATGGTGCATTTATGTTTTGATTAATGGCCACAAGGTTGAATTAAGGGAGTCAGCCTGGTGGTGTAGAGGGATAAAAGCCCTGAATACTGCTCAAGTGACTCCAGTTTGACTAGAGGCTTGGGTGGCAGTGAAGGTGGGAATGCCTAGCAGGCAATGGGAGAGGAGGAGCCATGGAATATTCTTCAAGCCCTGGTGGAAGCAAGGATATGAAACAATCACCAGGATGGGTATGTGGGCGACCAAGAAGTTCCGGATACTCTAGAAGCTGGGTTGGACATGTCTTCAGGATATACAGCTCATTGCCTGACTCAAGTTACCAAAGGAAGTCAGCATTCTAAGGGGTTGATCTTCAGAATAGCCTTAGCTCAAATTACAGTGTATTTGAGGATGCTGACTTATTGCCCTGCTCCAGTTCAGAAACTGAAGGCTCCACTGTCCGTACCCACCTGGCCTATGATGGCCTCAGCTGGAAGGATAACAACTTGTCACCCAGTCTCCCTTTCCCTCCATCAGAAAGTGTGAGATACAGGCATCAGGAGCAGTAGCAGTAGCTGCGGAGCAGCATATTGTCAGCTGAATACTACATGCTATCCAAACTACATAAAAAAAAAAAAAAAAAAACTTGGTTGACAAACGAGAGAAGAAAATTAAAACCTGTTAGGAGGCTTACAATTGAAAGGATATGCCAAGTTGAAACAGAAAACAGATTTGTCTCTTTTAGTTATAGGGAAGGATGACATGAAGGCAACCAAATGAAAGAAAATACAAAACAATGCTGGAAAAATATACTTTCATTAGATGTGAAATGGTAATGGAGAAGAGGCTTGGGTTTATAAATAAATTACATTCTTGGATTTGGTAGTCAGAAATTTAGCTAGCTATTCTTGCACCCCATGTTGTCCCCCTGGCTTACTTTAAAAACTCATCAGCCATGTCTTTAAGAGGGTATTTTCATATATCCCATGAGCCCCCACTGCAGGAGGTTTGAATTATTACACAGTGAAGACACTAGCTTTGCTTTCTTAGTTGTCTGTATGGCCTTTTAATCCTTTGTTTTTGATGTATTTAAGAAAATGTTTGTTTCCAGTTTGTTTCTATTCTTGTGTGCTATTTTTTTCTATCTTTTTAGAGGTTTTCTTTAGGCTTTTAACAAATTTTGCTGTAAGGCTGTTTTCTTTTATTCCTCTTTAATCATGGCCTCATCCTGGATTTGGCATTATGCCATCCATTTTCACAAAGAAAAAATATTAGGGGAGTTTTAACATTGTTCCATAGATATCTCATTATCAAAACTGATGACAAAAGAGTATCTGTGAAATGAAGCTACATCCTAGGATCACTGTAGTAAGTGTGTAGTTTGTCTTAGTGAATGAAGCTACAGTACATCCCTGGGACCACTGTGGTACATGTATAGTTTGTCTTGGTGAATATGTGCAGGCAGTTTACTTCTTGCAAAATTAGACATAGCAATACCATCTGAGATGATATCTTTATGAAAAAATTATCTCCCTCACGTGTAGTAGCTTTTTTCCACATAGGGAAAACATATAAATGAACCACCTAAGTTTTCTCCTTCTCAGGTACTGAGTTCAGACAGTTTGTTATTATTAAGATTGTTGAAAAGCCTAATTATTTTATAATCTCAGTCTTTCAAAACACATTTGCCAAAGTTATCAGATCCTGGTTCTGATAAAGAAGTCCTTTAGCACCAAAGCCTTCAATTCTGAAGCAAGGCCCAACCTCTCTCATTATTAATTCTGATTATGATAGGTTTACAATATCAGTTTTTCAAGTCAAGGCAAGGTTAATGCTCCTTTCCCAAGCCTTTCTTTTGAGAACAAGGAGTCTGCTATTTTTTTTTTTGGCTCATAATATTGAGTGTCCTACCCAAAGCTGAGGCTTTAGGGTCAGTGCTTTGGCCTAGGGCATTGATGTCAAATTTAGCCCCCGACTTTTTCAATGCTCATGTTAGAGCTGTCACTCTTGATGCTAGAGTATTTGGCCCTGGTTGTCTGAAGGTAAGTTCAGACCTCAACAATGAACTCAGTACTATGCTGGTAATTATTATTGATATGGTCCCCTGTGACACCATGCCCTGGCATTGCCTGTGCTACCAGAAAGATCCAAGAATGAACCTAGAGCTTTGCAACTAGTCACTCAGCAGAGCCATAAGAGCAACACTTTCTACACTTCTCAGACACAACTTTATCTTATAAATAGTAAAGTTCTACATCCTCAGAATCCTCTCCAAGATTCCCTGGAAGGCCAAGTACAAGAAGAAGCACATTGATTCACCCACTGAACCATTCACAGCCAATCCTGATGATGAAGAGAATGATTATTTCTCAGCAAGTCTTGGAGATGGCATGCCAGAGTAGGGGTGGATCACAGACTCAGTATCCTCCCCAGTAGAGAATGCCTGAAAAGGTCTTCAGGTCTGCTAAGCAGCCCTTCCGGATGGCATCTCCATAATATTGCCATCAAAAGAGGATGGGAAAACCTGATTATGGTAGCTTTAGTGCCAATAAAAGTTGTTTATGTTTTGAACTCACTAAATGTTGTTTATGTTTAGATACCCAAAGTAAATATTTTAGTCTTAACAGTTGCTCTTAAGAGGACTAGGCACCACAGGCTTCAGTGATTCAACCACCAGATATAGATTCCAGAGGAGTGGATCATCTTTAGAAGTTATTATACATATTTTCCAGTTTTTCATTAAAAGAACTAAATTCCTGGGCCCAGAAAGAGATGTACCACAAAGAAAATGCACTAGACACTGCAGTTGCCAGATGGACATGCTGTGAAGAAGTTAATGTCCCAGTGAGCAGCAGTCATGACTATGAACAACCTCATGATATGTATATTGAATACAGCTAGGGTTTTCTAAGGGCTTCAGTATAGGACATGGACATTTATGGATATCTGTAACTTCATTTAACTGACTTCACAGAGGCAAAAAGATTACTTTTGTTAACTTCCCATTCTGATGACCATCTCAGGGCCAGAATTTAAGGTACACCTCAAGACTATGGATAAGTTGCCTCAATGTTATTTTTCATGGATATGGAGTATCCTATAGTAGATGTGGTTCATGCATGGTACATATCAACATAATAAACACAATAGAAGGATCCCCAGTTCCACAAGATAATTTCTAGTTACATCACATTCTGGAAGGAAAACATTTGCTGATAAGTAGGCTGCTACAAGCCTTTCAAAGGTAGTGATCAGGAGTCTTGAGACCCTGCCTGGCTGTTCCCCTCTGTAGGCAGTTAGATACAATCTGCCCCTGCAACAGCCAGCCTCAATTTGATTACCAAGAATAGTTGAGTCAGGATTGTCATATTCAAGGCTTACAAAATCCCCTTTCATACAATTTCAGGCTCACTTATCCATACCATTGCCAGATATCCAGTCCCATCGAAAACAAGTGGTGAGAAAGAAAATGTTAGACTTCCATTGTGAAAGAGCCACCCATAAGGTCCCACTAAACCAGAAGGGGGTCTGAATTTTGTCCATATTCTTTAGTGTCAAATAAGACAAAATTATGATCGATACTAAATGCATATATATTCCAAAGTAAACTTTGACATGATCACTGGAGTCATTCCTTCCTTTAGTAGTAGAAAAGGACTGGATGTTCTCCTTGGACTTGCAAAACACTTATCTCCACGTTAACATTACCAAGGAGTTCAAGGCTTGATTCTTACCCAATCTCCTATAATGAAGGTATCATTAATTGTGGTTCTACAAGTATCCTGGCCCTTCTTTAACTCAAGTTGCTGTGTCTCAAGTCCACAGATATTCCCATGGTCCCCCATGACACAGCATTTGTTTATCTATTTGCATTTGTTAATAGGAGTAGAATACACATGGCCCTTTTTCAGACTCAACCTGGCAGTATTTTATGGTTAAGTGGCTTGCTCAGTTACCCATTTAAAAATCTGAGGCTGAGGGAGTCAAACCATGAATTACAGGAAGCAGCTCATTTCGTTAATCTTATGCACCAACTATAAGACATATTCCAAATTAAAGTTCTGTAGTGGACCATCTGCTCCAGGAGGAAGCTGAGACATTTGGCACAGAGGAGTTTGTTTGCCTGTTACCTATTTACTTATAATATATTAACTTTACAATATATAGAACATCTTCATTTAATACACCCTAACTAATGATACTGCCAACTGTAAGTCAAGATGCCAATGAGCCACAGGTATCTTAGCCAGTACTTTGGCTTTGGTTATGCTGGATGAGAAGGCAGGGATACCTCTTTGGTGGGGAGTGGAGTTACAACTTCTCCAAGGTAGGTAACCTGGCTCTGTCACCTGCTATTATTTGGAAAGTTTAAAGTTTAGCAAGCAACTTCTACTGTTTATACAACATACGGTATACTAAAGCACTTCAGTTCAGACTGCAATTGCACTATTGGCATTCATTCTAAATGCTGGTAACGCACTGAAGACCAATTAGCCATTGCTGTTTGCACACCCCCAACACTTTCCTCCTAGGTTGGCTGCCCTCTCTCCTTACCCAAGCTCCACTCCTGTATTTGTCTTTCTTCCCCTATCATGAAATTAATAAATGTCCAGGTACTCCAGACTCCACTATGCTACAGGTTATTACTGAGTAACATTTGACAATCTCTTGTACCAAACACAGACTTACTTACCTGCTGCTTTTCTATCTTGCCGGTTTTGTGGTAGCTTATGCATGGCCACTTCCTTGCTATGCAGCTGCTCTGCATCATTGTGGTTTGCTTGTGACTTTTATGCTTGGCTGAAGTTTGTACGTCAAAGCAAGGCTAGCTTCTCAAGCATACTGTTTGTTTGCATTTTAATATTCTTGAATACTTTGCACTGCAGTTGTTGCTGCATAGTGCATTCCATGCTATAGTGTACAGAGCATCTCTGTGAATCCCAGCTAATATGAAAATATGTCACAAGGAAATACAAGACAAAGGGTAAAGTGCTGAAAATTTCTCTATTTACTGATGATGTATGGATATACTTGGCAAGACATGAATAGGCCTACAATAGTCTTTTTTTTCTTTTTTCAAATAGAATGCATGGCATGGGGGAGTAGATTAACAAAACTAAGACTAGAGCAGTGACAATAAATTACATTCAAAAGAGAAAGCTGATTCTAGAGTATTGTTTTCTGTGGGAAGCTTTCTTTATTAAATATTGGGTCTATATTACAACGTCGAACTCACAGGAGTCCGGACGTTGTAATATCAAACCCATATGTTCAAAATGTGAAAATAGCAAAGCCGTTTCCGTGGCTTTGCTATTTCCTCCACTGTGGTGTGATCTTGGAGTTGGTATATTTAAGTGGGGGTGGGGGGCGCCCCCCACATTAGGTTAAGTTTAAAGTGTATGTGTTTTGTTTTTTTTTTTTTGTACCAGAACAGCGATTTTTTTCCTTGGGAAAAAATCACTCTTCTGTGTTTTTGTACTTTTTGGGTTTCGAACTTCCTGTTTTGATATTACATCATTCAAACTCCTGTGAGTTCGACGATGTAATATAGACCTTAAATATTTGGGAGATTAGATAGGCAAGTCATTATAAGACTTACTAAGACATGAGAGGAACTAACAAGTTGAAATCTGACTTTGAGATAGAGCATGGTACGATTGGAGTTAGACTAGAGAACACAAGTGCTAAATTTTTTCAGCTGCTCCTGGTGATTTATACGTTTCAGCCTTCACCAGAGGAAACTGCTGTCTGCTTCTTGAAGTTTGTTAAAAAATACGATGATAGATTTATTTCTGGACATTGGAAAACCTAGGGAGTCCTAAGAAAAGAGTGTGATACAGTCCAGATGAGAATTCTTTATTACTGCTGAAATCCTATGAACCTGTGTAGAAGTATCGCATTGGTATAAGGCATAGTAACAATGAAGAGTCTGAGAGAGTTCCTTTTTTGGCTATATTATGTGAGGAGAGGTGAGTTATCTTACATGCTGAAACAAGCTGAGGGGACCTACCTTAAAACAGCTACTGCAAAGTCAGGAGTTGAAACAGTGAACTAGTGTACCTTTACCTGTTGAATACAGTAATATTAATGTTTCAGGAGAACGGGGGTTAATGGACTGGAAACGTGACAGACTAAGTTGTTATACTGGCAGCGGCTGTGATTTGGCATGTATGGAGTACTTGGAATCAAGTTAGACAGAAGTTTGTTTTAATCACTGAAGGGATGCTGAGTACTGTAGAGCTACTTTTCAAGATGAGACGATAGGCAGGCCACCAACTACATTCATAATGTAATGCCACTTGTGGAGGCTAGGCGTGACCAGACAATAACTTAGAGATTAGTAATTAGGGTGATTACAGTGCTGAAAGAACTGAAAGGTAAGGTAGAGGATAAAACTGAAACAAAATTGTGTCAAAGACACAGTGGAGAAATAAGCAATAATAACGGAGGGTATTTATGCTAGTTGGTAAGGCATGTTACTAAATCCAGGAAATTTAAAATGTTTGCCTCAATACATCTGCACATATTTATCATACCCCAACAAAGTTGTGAGGGATGTTTCCTCAAGCATATCCAGCATGTTTGGGTTGTGAAATATAGTCTTGAGAGCAGGCTAAAACATAGAAAGTAGAGTTGGAATGGTTATTTGGAAATGTGCTTGGTAAGGCAGACACTAAGGGACGTTAAATTAATGTAATCATTCACAGTGAACAGATATTACTTAAACTGATAATGAAATAAGAAGAAAATAGAAATCCAAAAAATACCAAACAGCGACACAGAGAGATTAAAATAGTAAATATTGTTGATGGGATAGACAAGTGGGAATACCAAACTGCAAAGAAATATTCTTGGCATAGTCTATATTTAAGTGGTTGCAGTGCTACACAGACAAAGAATCTTTGGAAAATAACTTAGAGCAAAGTTAACCTCAGGGGGCATTTTATAGTGAGGCTTTTATTTTTGTTTCAGTGTTAATATAATTAGTGATTAAAATGTAAAAGCTTTGCCCTCCCTATCATGAGTTATGTAGTACAGGTTAGAGTTATTGGAGCAGGACTGATTGACCAAACTGAGAATGACATTCAAAAATAGAAGACTGAAATTAAAGCCTTTATACATGATTACATGAAATGTGCCTGACAGTTTGATGAGTGCTGATTGTTCAATACCAGACAAATATTTGATATGAATAGACAAGAGTCATGGAATTTGTGTGTATTTTTGTTTTCTTTCCTTTTTTCCACACACCTATGGATCCCAGAATTTTCAAGTCACTTAATATTCAGCTAGCTATGTTAAATTAGCAGAGATCCAAAACATCAAATAAACTCAAGTAAATCTAATGTTACATTTTTTTGCATGTGACAACCCCCCCATGCCACAACTCTTGAATTTAGATATACCAGATCTTCAGTCACACAAATACAATGAAGGGTGAAATTTCCCAAAATGAAGGCATCTCTTCTGGTGCAGTTATCAACTGCATTAGCAATTATTTCAGTATCAGGGATTTCAGTCTCAGGGACTTGAGGATCAGAGTATTACCATGAAACCCTTTTTCCCTTTTTATGCCTATGCTGCAGGTAATTTTTTTATATCTATGTCTTTCATTTTTAAAAGTACATCTGTCATTAAGAAATGAGTGGGTGAATTTAATAAAACTGTCTTTGAGTGAGGGCTTGCTTCTGAATGATGGATGAAATAATTGTCTTCAATGATACTATATTAAGGTAGTGCTCAATTTACTACTTTTTTCTGTAGGGATTGTTTAACTGGGGAATTAGTGTAAAAGTGAACTGCACACCCATGTATATGTACAGAACATGTGGCAATACAATGACTGTTTATATAAAAAAATCTCTCAGAATCCAGCAGAATGACATACTTTGTCCTTGAGATGGACCTCTGTCTTCTGTTACCAAAAAAAACCCGGGAAATATGAGAAGCAAACGGATCAGGTAGAGACCTAGCTTGACAATTGTTTGGAGGTGAGTGGGACAAAAGCCAAAAATGATCAAAGAAAAGGTACTAAAAAGATGCCCTAGATATAAGACCACATTCAAACTTGTAATCACAACTTCATAACTTTCACAGTTTAAAGAGTTTGACGTATAATTGATACTTCAGCCATTTCTCTTAACTTCTGCCATGAAAGCAGTATTATTTGCCAGTACAATGCTGACATAAATTTATTTTTAAATAGTTTAAGACCACATTTCATCTTTTGTTAAAGCATTTTAAACCAAAATGCTTTTATCAAAATAATCTGTAATTTAGAGCTCTTTTAGCTGACATGACGTCTTTCCTCAAGGAGACTATTATTTCCTGAATTCCAGCTTCTACTGATTCTGATTGGCCTGTTGCTGATAGTATTTAGTTACATATTCAAAAGTTAGTTTAAGTGCTCATTGATAATTAAGATCTTTAGATAGATCACTTTAAATGTATCCTACTTCTGTTTCCTGGACCCAGGTCCCTCATAGTTTATCTGCAATTTTCAAGAACGTCCTGGTATAAGTATATAAATTACTTAAGCAATAACCGACGAATTAGTGTGGTATATTGAAGTTTTACCCACAGTTGGTGTGGTTTAATCATGAGGGCGAAGCCTGAGTGATTAAATAAAGCCAACTGTGGGTAAATTTCAATATACCACAACCACAGAATTGGTTATTGCTATCATATAATGACATTATTTAAAAAAAGAATACTAGTTTTCTTAAATAATGTCTTTGTATAATGGCGTCGTACTGTTCTTCCATGGCTGGTGGTATCCTGCTTCCTTGTTTTGATGTACTGCGCATGCGATGGGACTTTTGTTCCCACGCATACCCAGTACATCAGTGCTTTAAAAAGGAAGCAATAGAGAAAAGAAAGTGTCCTTTGCTCCATTTTTTTTTCTTTTTTTTTTATTAAAAAAAAAAAGTTTGGGCTCTATTAGGGGTAGGAGAGAGAGAGACAAAACAGAGGAAATGGAAAGAAAATCAGGCATGTGTCTTTAGTTTTAAATAATGTACCTGATTTTATTTGTATTTCCTCCATGCTGCCTCTCTGGTATGTCTGGAGTCCAGACTATAGTTTTTTTTTTTTTTGTTAAAAAAAATAAAAGTTATGGAATATATGATCAGAAAGAAGTCCAGGTGACCAGACCCTTTTCCGTTGTTATAGTCTGGGATTTACAATGGGCACACTGGTTGGGCTGGCCAATCAGCATTCTTGTTTTTGAATATTAATAGCCAGTCATTGTATAATAAAAATTAGTACATGGACTATATTTTTCTGATTCTAGAAGCAGGTAATTCTGACACCTAACAAATGCAACTGGATTCCATGTTGTTGCACTGCAGATATTTCTGTAATACTAAGATTTTGAGGACAATTATTCAGATAGTACTCTGTTTTTTTAATGATTTCTTCAGTTGTGTATACTGGCTCTGTTCAGTTATTCCTGAACTGTAAGGCATACTCTTGGGAAGGAGGAAATAAACTGAAGCTGCCTTAGTTTAAATTATGATTTCATTTTTTAATTCTTTCTTCACACTTGCCAACCAAGCTTCTACCACTATCCACCTCCTTGGTCCTTAATGTTACCCCAAAGTAGATAAGTACAGTATTTCATGGTTTGCATGAGAGCAAAAATAAACATGCTAAACTGGGATGGGCCCAGAACTGACTCCATTCATTAGTGTTTTGCACTGTGAGAGCTCCTTCAGTTATTACATTCTGTTCCCTGCTGTCTAACCATTCCACTCAAACAGCAAGGTTTTTATAGGTTCATAGGTGTTTACTAGGCTAACGGCCACAAGGGCCTTTTTAATCCTAGCCATGTATCCCAAATCTCTGACGAGTTCTGATGGCCCTGATAAGTGTAAGCATGGGCCTGGGAGATGAACCATTTACAGGTCACCTGTATCCATTAGAGACATAGGTGCCAAACCAGGGATGAATTTCTGGTTTTCCATCCAATTGTCCAAGTTGCACTTGAATTGGGTTAGAGAGGAACTCTGTTTCACATGGATGGGGAGTCTGTTCCATAGATGGGGGTAGTCTCTGGAAGACATACCTATCTCTCCAGCAGTTCCTATTTATATCACAGACAAGGTTTAAGTCTTTAGAATGGGTAATTTTGGTGTTGTTTGTTTTGTGGATATTCAGGAGGTCCATCAGAGTGGGGTCTGAAAATGCCCTGTATGCCAGGCATATAGCTCCCCTCAAAAGTCTGTAGGGGACAGAATATAGGGATAGGGCCTTGAGGTGGTCTGCATAGGACATTTTACTTACATCCTGTATCTTTTAGTGAGAAACTACTATGGACATTTCAACTGTTAGATATGCCTGCTTAGGTACATACCAAAGGGAGCATTGCACTCAATGATAGGTCTGATGAATGCCAAATACAGTGAAATAATGACTTCCTTAGATTTATATGCCATACCTTTGTTTATAAGTTAACATAGAATGATTTCCTCACCACTGGAGACGCACGGTTGTCAAAGGCTAGATTACTATCTACATGTGTCTCTAAGTCCCTAACTACTGGGTCATCTCAGAGGGGCGTGTTGTCAATATGATAGTTACCAGGGATGAATGACTTCCCAGAGGATACTAGTACGCTTTTCTTAGCATTTAGTTTTAGTCTATGGGTGTGACACCAGTTGTGTATCTGTGTCAGCCCCTTCTGGAGAACATTTGTGTCAGTGTGAGATTTAATGACAGTTCCTAATTTGCAGTCATCTGCAAATTTAGTCAGCCAGAGGCCACTGACATTGGCCTTAACTTCTGAGAAGTAAATGGTGGCCTTGACTTCTGAGAAGTAAATGCCAAAAAGGAGTGGTCCAAGGAATGATCCCTGAGGGACTCCACTTATGACTGGCCTCTTTGTAGAAGTGGACTCCCCAATTCTAACTTCCTGGGTCCTGTCTGTGAGCCAGTTGGCTATCC
This sequence comes from Protopterus annectens, assembly GCF_019279795.1. Classification (NCBI taxonomy): domain Eukaryota; kingdom Metazoa; phylum Chordata; order Ceratodontiformes; family Protopteridae; genus Protopterus; species Protopterus annectens. The sequence goes on along the minus strand of NC_056742.1, from coordinate 257,383,486 downwards.
AGTGGATGACATACAGGTTTGTACCTAACCTCTTGAGTTTGTCAACAATGTCTGAGTGGGGTATTGTGTCAAATGCCTTGGCCAGGTCAAGGTAGGCAGTGTGCATGATCTTGCCCTTATCCATCGCTTTGGTGACTTTCTCAAAGATTTCCACCAACTTTAGTAAGCATGATCTGCCCTTGACAAAACCAAACTGGGTTGGGTCCAGTGTCTGGAGCTTTACTATATCTCTGTTGATCATCTCCATGATAATTCTTTTCATGGTTTTACATTTAAGACTAGTGAGACTTATGGGTCTCTAGATGGCCTACCTTTGTGCAGAGGGATGACTGTTGCCTTTCTCCATTCATGAGGCACAAAGCCTGTTTGGAGGATACAATTAAATAGTAATTCCAGAGGCCCTGATAGGTCATGTTTCATGCTATTTAGAAGGCATCCCAGGATACTGCCTGGACCCATCGATGCAGTGTTCTTGGTCTTAGAGAGAGCATTAAGGATCTGTTCCCTAGTGATAGTAGGGGGAGTTATATTTGAAAATATTTCCTGAGGGAAGGTTGAGGGGAGAGAGTGGTAAAACTGGAGCTGAATTTATCAGCCAGGAGGTTTGCTATATCTTCTGGCTCAGTATAGGTGGCTCCATTTACAATGAGCTCTGCGCACAATTGTGTATTGCCTTTGAGGTTGCAGACATAGCTAAGGAATGCTTTGCGGTTGTCCTTGGCCTGGGAGGCCAAACATACCTCAAATTTGGCTTGGGTAGACTGTATTTGTCCTCTGAGTTGTTTGTTTAGTTTGGTGGTATTTTTACCAGCACATGCCCATCTCATCCCTGGCAGAGGTCTTCAGCTCAGAGCAAAGTCAGAGGCCTTGCTTAAATTCAGAAAGATAACATCCACAGAGTATTGTCTATCCACTTTCCTGGTGACTCTTTTACAGAACTTTATCAGGTTAGTCTAACAAGCTGTACTTGTTGTGAATCTACAATTAAATTTACCAGTCAGCCAATCATTCTGCCCGAACTTTGTAAGCCTTGACTCCAGGACTGTCTATTGTTTCACCAACTACTGAAGTTAGAATAACTGGCCTATATTTTTTGTTCTGGTCCTAGTTTACTGCTGAATAAATTTTCTTGTTGTATTACAATAAAAGCACTAGCAATCATTTTTAGGACCCTTGTGGGATCACATTCAGTCTCAGTTCATTCAGCCTTCACACTCTTGTTCCTCCTGCTCAGCTGCTATTAAAGGAAAATTCTACCTTTCAACTCAAAAAATATATATATTTTTCATTTTATCTTTGTTTTCTGAGTTATTTTAATGCCCTAAGAACACTTGGAGTCCTTCATTTACAATTTTAGTGTTTTTCCCTCAAAATGGCGGATGATGGGGCCTGCCTTAGTAATGTGATCTTGTTTTCTTGCTTTCCTTCCTTCTTCCCATAATGCATTTCAAATCCTCTTTATATGAGTCATGCTAGACATAAGGAAGTGGTGTTTTCTCATGCCCTTAATTCAGAATGGCAGGACTGTGAAGCATTGTCATCTAAACACACCTTCTGTAGCAGAGCTACATCTATGTTTACCTGACTGAACATCATTTATGTGCCTGTTAGAGCTTGTTCTTTGCTATAAATAGCTGTAAGCAACTTCCAGCAAAAGAAAGTAAGAAAATAGCAGGACTTTGCAAATGGATTCCTTGGGGTTCTAAAAGGATGGACAGACCTTCCCACACACACTCATTCTGAGTTTTGGAAACTCTCACTGCAGTAAATGATCCTTGCTGTACATTTACAAGTGACAAATAGTAGGACTACAAACTAAGTCTGTCTGATACTTCCAATGCCTTCAGTGGGAAGTTTTTTCTCTCACTGTCTTGAATTATGCAGAATTAAAATGTGCTTTCCTAGTTCCTTAATTATTTCTGTCATGTTCACCCCCCTCCTTTTCTATTTCATATTTATTTAAACTTTAGTAACCAGGAAAGTGAACTGGTCCTAGAAATGTTTTCAGCCACAACCTGGGCTACATTGACAAAGGTAATAACAAGTGATAAGTGCACTTAGCAATACAAAGAAAAAAAATATTAACATAAAGACATTGACAAAGCTTGCATTTGCAACACATATCCAAGGTGTTACAGTGAATAAGTAAACATTAAGCAAAATTTACTAGAATGTATACATTAATAATGCATAACTCTACTACGTTAAGTGTTTTGTAAATAAATTGTATGCACCCATATTGCACATGGATTTATCTGTGTATATATATATATATATATATATATATATATATATATATATATATATGTGTGTGTGTGTGTGTGTGTGTGTGTGTGTGTGTGAGTATATATATATATATATATATATATATATCTATACATATATATATATATATATATATATATATATATATATATATATATATATATATATATATATATATATATATATATATATATATATATATATATATATATATATATATATATATATATATATATATATAGATATATACATACATATATATGTAGCCAAAACCTAGTATGGAGGAGATGTAGTTTTCTTGCCTTAAGAGTAGTAAACACTTTCCTTAAGGAAAAACAAAAACAAAAAATAGGGAAAAGCAGTAGCACAGGAACGATAACAGTATACGACAGTGATGGTGAATCTATGACACGCGTGTCAAAGGTTACATGCCATGACATTTTGGGTGACACACCAGCATTCAATACCCGAGTTACCAAAGAAACTGAATGAACAAAAATCCAAGAAATATATGACCCTGCACTGATCTATTAAAACTCAGCAACAAAACAGTCATTAATTGATGTTAATCAGAATAAATGCAATGTGTTCCATATTTTTCCATTTCAGTTCAAAATTACTATTAAAAGCAGGGTCATTTTTTGGTGCAGCATTTTAATCCCTCATCACTGTGCATATAATTTTCCCTATGGTAAGTCACTGATTTTTCTTTTACTTTTATAATACATAACAAATACATAGCAGCACAGATGACTGGACTATATGTTTTTAAATAAATTAATATGTAATGAATTGTTTCTCTTTTGTTTGGGGGTGGGTGACACCAACAGAGTCACGATAGGCATTTTCTAAATTTTTGACTCACAAGAGCCCAAAAGGTTCACCATCACTGGTATATGACGTTCTCAAATAAACTGTTGTCATAAATGTAAAATCCATGTCAAAGGTCACCTTGCATTCTTATTAAAAAGAAGAAAACAGGATTTTAAGCTGGTATCGCTTGTTTAACCCACAGTTTATTAAGTAGAAACAAAAGATGAGTGCTTTCACTCTTGTCAGAGCTTCATCTAGATCTGATAAGTAGTTTTCATTTCCTTTTTGTTGTTACTGCAAGGACACATAGTAAACATATGTTAAATAAAAATTGGCTGTGTATTATGGTTGACATCAGTGGTCACTTTTCCTTTCTAGACTACAAAATGCTCATGCACTCTAACAATGTATGGACAGACGTCTTAGTCAGTGGGAATCTCTTACCATGGATCTGAGTGTACCAGATATGCTTTCCCCACTGGGATGATGTCACAAAAAGAGCATAAAAGACCTTTTTATGTGCATTATCAGTGCACCTAGTTAATTGGGTTATCTTAGTTTCTGCAGTTCTGTCCTGTGTGTGTGTGTGGGTGGGGGGGGTCTTAAAAATGATAAATGTATTGATATTTTGAAAGAAAAAATATTTTCTGACTTTTCTCTAAATGTCCCAGACATCTTTGATACTACAGTTAAGTTATCTTAACATATAAACTGTTATAAATAACCAGCATTTAAAGCTTAACATTTCAGTACTGTGTTGCTGCTTATGTAAATTTGTCAGAAATGGTGTCAACTGCTTTTAAACACGTGAATGATCTAATTCCTTTGTTTTTCTATGAAAGGGAGGTGTTTACGTTCTCCTCCTCTCTGCAATAAAAACAATGGTAAGCATTTCCACAGCTTTCTGTCTTTTTTTCATATCAGCTGCTGCGTATCTGACATTAGAATGATTAATTGCCCATCTAAGACTGACAGCAATACATGATAGGCTAAATTAGAGATGTAACTGTGGCTGTGATATGTCATGTAGGTGGAGACAAATTCCACTGCAAAGTATGTGAGAAGTTAAGCTTAAAAAATAGTAGGCAGGCTTTTTCTTCCTTTGATTCCAATGCAAGGAAATAAAAGTTTTAAAAAGCACAAGCAGGTTTCTGGTACCTACACAATACGGGAACCATATTGCAGGGAGAAAAGTAAACCTAATCATTGAGTTCAACTGTACAAGAGGGTGGAGTTTTCTTTTAATGTATTAATTTTTGCCTAGCTTTCATCCATCCCACTAGTCTTTCCTTCCAAATTGTACATTTTCATGTACTACTTATACTTATGCACAGCAGTCTTTTATATTTTTGCTCATGATAGCTTGCATATTCTTTTCCTTCTTTGCCCTCTTATATTCTATTTCATCTTGAACAAGGAATTTTCCCCTTTCTTTTCCTCTGCTGATGAGCATTTTGTTTGCATTTTCTCTTCTGCTGCACTTAATTCTTTGGTTGCTGCTTCCACATAACTTTTCCAGTTATCATCCCCATTGTAGATGCAGACCTTGTATCTCCTATCCTTTCAGTTGTTAATATGCTAAACTTTTTATTGAACAAGATACATTCTACTTTTTGTTTTGGGAAATTCTTAATGTTTTTTTTCCCCATAAGGACTACAGTTTGCCATAGACAGATTCTCCATTCCTGTGCTATCCTGCTGTCTACTGAAATTCCTACTCAAGATCTCTGTTATTCTGCTATAGTCTTCTCCATTAATATAGAAGATCCTGCTTTTTGTAGCCAGTGACTGGTCCTTACCTATGACCAATGTAAAACATACTTTTAAGTGGGCATCAGAAGCAAATAGAGCCTTGACTTGCAGATGTTCTTCGTATTTCACTGTTGCAGTCATTACAATTGGGTTATCTGCTTGCAGGTAGCCCTCAGTCGGCCTGATTATCAAAGTCTTGGGTCCTGCATCGGTTGATGTCTCATCTTCCATGACATCAGGTAGTCAGGGGTATAAAGCATGCAGCCGACACCATTACATCAGTCTTTCTTGACATGTGGTGCCCGAAGCAGAAGCAGTTCGCAAGTGCCAGTTGGCCGACTCCTGAAATTTTTGTTTTCGAGTTTCAGATCTGAAGTCTTCAAAAATACTAAGTACCCCATTGGGGATCCTTTTTCTTGTTGTAAACCGATGTCAGTAAAAGTTAACAGTTGTATTACTTGTGGAAAGCAAATACCTCATAAAGATTTTCATTCGTACTGCATTCCTTGCTTAGGCCCAGACCACGACGTCCTCGCTGTCAGTTTTGTGCCTTATTCAATCCTCGAACTATTCGCCGTCGGTTCATTTTCGCTTCTAACTATTTTGGTACTCAGTTCAATTATCCAGAAATGGCTTCAGTAAGCCATCCGACTACCGACATTCCAAAAAAACGTAAAGATAAAGACAGAGACAGACCGCATAGGTCCAAAGCTGCCGACGACTCTTCCGTTAAGCTAGTCGCCAGTTCGCCGGTACTCAGTGAGGTGCTTTCGTAGTCCCTGATACCCACTACTTCACATTCACAGGCCTCTACTGAGACCCATTCGGAGTCCGGTATGCTGCGAGATGCTTCTTTGACTTTGGAACCTGCAGATGTCTCTTCCTTGGATGGGTCCAGAGCTGCTGTGCTGGCACCGACTTCTAAGGGTGTATTCAGGCCTACTGACTTGCATATCAAACCGACACCATCTTCTTCTCTTTCAAGGCCTAAAACTCAATCCACGCCTAGAAAACAGATGTCCAGACCACATGGTCAGGCCCCTATGCCTAAAAAACAATTGATAAGAATGGCTGAGGACCTTATTACTCTAACCAGGGGAAGCCACCCTTCTCCCCCTAAGAGACCTAGAACTGATTTTTCTTCTGATTCTTCTGATCAGGATTCTGAAATTTCTGTTTCTTCTGATGACCAGGATTTGCCCTTATCTACCTATGAGGATTCTGATGCAGAGGACTCCATTCCCTCTGCTTCCCCTCCAGAAGATTTCTCTTTTGGTGAAACTTTGCATACTCATAGGTTCATGGGTAGGTGCTAGGCTATCGGCCCAAGGGCCTATGTAAGCCTAGCCAGCAAGGTTCCATAGCTTACGCCACAGAAGAAAGTTATTTTCCTGTGCCACTGTCCAGCAGAGACACAGATGTGATCCCCGGGGTGTATTTCCTATGTCCCATTCACTCATCAAGATTTTTCTTGAAGAGTGCTAATGAAGAACTTTGCTTGACATAGATGGGTAGCTTGTTCCAGAGTATAGGAAGTCTCTGGGACAGGAATCTATCCCTCCAGCATGTCCTGTTTATTGTGGTGACAAGGTTTAGGTCCCTAGAGTGTGTAGCTCAGAGGGATTGGGATTTCTTTAGATGTAGCATGTCCAATAGCTCTGGGTTTGACATAGCTTTATATGTTAGGTAGAGATCACCTCGGAGTAGGCAATATGTAATGGAGTAAAGCTGGAGTTTTTTGAGGTGGTCAGTGTAGGGCATTTGTTTGAGGCCAGTAATCCTCTTTGTGAGGTACTTCTGTGGCCTTTCCAGCTGCTGCAGATGTCTTGTGAGGTACATTCCAAAAGGGGCTTTGTACTCTATAATGGGTCTAATTAGTGACGAGTAGAGGGGAACAATGACCTCTTTTTTCCTGGATGAGAACCCTTTTATGATGAGGTGTGCCATGTAGAAGGACTTCCTGACTACTGTGGCAATGTGACTATCAAAGGAAAGGCTACTGTCCACCTTAGGGAGCATTTCCGCTGGGAAAGCCAGGATTACTCTGACTCCAAAAAGAGGCTTAGGGAATTCTTACTCCTACCTCAACACAGGCCTTTAGCTATCCCTCCTGTACTGGACATTGTAGATGATGCCTTCTTGGAATCTAGCCTGGCTCCAGACACTTTACCTCGGGCTCCCAGGAAATCTGACAGGTATTACAGAGTACCTGACTCTCACAAGATCCTCTTTAAGAACCCTACTGCTGATCCAGAGAATATTTCACAGGGAACCAAAGGCATTTAGGCTACTACTGCCAAAAACCCTACCCCCTCTGATAGAGATTCCTGGGACCTGGACAGATGAGGTAAGAAGATATACACTTCTGCTACTTTGGCATTAGGGCCTTAAACTGCCAGTTTCATATGTTAAAGTATCACCTGCATATTACTGGATTACTTAAACAGAAAATGATGTTGATTCCTGACTGTGCTGAAAATAAAGAATTACAGGATTTAATGCATTCTGCTGAACAAATTGGTAAACATACTTTGCAATGTGGTTTTGATTCCTTAGAGGCATCTTGCAGGGCTGCTGTCACTGGGTCTGTACTTAGAAGGCATGTTTGGCTTAAGGAGCAAACTTTGCCAGATCATGTTAAAGCTAAATTACTGGATGCTCCCTTAAACCAAGACTGCCTGTCTGGCAACAAAGCAGAAGAAGTACTTAAAAAGATGGAAGAAAAAGCTGAATCTATGCAAACTGTTAAACATTTCCTGCAAGTACAGCCTCCCAGATTTAGTAGGCACTGGCCTTCTAAGAACTGGTCCTTTCCTGTCTCTTCCAGGCCTTCTCAGTCCAAACCCAGGACCAGCAGACCACCCAGGCTTCAGTCTCAAGGTTCTCACAGGACTAAGCAGCGGGGGTGCTCCCACTTCCAAAGCTGGAACTAGTAAGACACCCCCCTATTAGTAAAATGTCACAATGACTTAACCTTAAACCTTCCAAGCCCTGCTCAACTGACTGTTCCTTTAGGGGGAAAGATTGCCCTGCATGCAAAAAAATGGGAACTCATTACCCAAGACAAATGGGTTTTAAATTTAGTTTCCCAAGGATACAGATTCCACTTTCACTCCTTACCAACCCCAAACGGTTAGCCAGACCTACCACCAAATCAATGGGCCAAGGCTCAACAGCAGGTTCTCTCTCTTCTAAGTATCAGGGCTATTCAACCTGAACCAGAAGAGGAATGGGGACAAGGTTTTTACTCAAGACTTTTCCTGGTACCAAGAAAAGACAATTCCTAGTGTCCTATCCTGTACCTGTCTATCCGAAACACCTTTTTGGTAATCCCAAAATTCAAAATGCTAACTCTTCATCAGCTGCTTCCTATGCTAGGCAAAAATGCCTGGATGACAACACTGGATTTAAAGGATTTACCTGCACATCCTAATAAGGGAATCTTGCAGAAAAAACCTATGCTTCAGAGCAGGCTACATGCACTATCAGTTCTCTGCACTGCCCTTTGGCTTATCTACTGTGCCTAGGGTATTCACAAAGTGCCTAGCTCCAGTCATTGCATTTTGCAGGCAAAGAAATATTTAAATATACCTATACCTGGACGATTGTCTAATTCAAGCAGAAAGCCAGGACATATCTGGCATTTGTAAAGAAACTGCTAACCTCACTGGGGTACACCATAAACAAAAATAGATCACACCTAGTACCCTGCCAACAAATTATATTCCTGGGAGCAAGGTTGAATACAACTTCCCAGATGGCCTACCTCACACCAGAGAAGCAAGTTTATTTGACAGCCTACTTCAAACTACTGGCCACAAAGACCCAGCTATCTGCAAGGAAAATACTGCAAGCCCTGTGGTTCATGGCCTCTTGCATTCTACTAATTCCATATGCAAAACTGCATATGAGGAAACTACAATGGCATCTAAAAAGCCTATGGTGTTAGCATTCTCAGGACCTGGAATCAATGATTCCTATCATTCTTTGTATAAAGACAGAGTTCCTTTGGTGGGCAGAGGCCTGCCACCACAACAAGGGACTGTCCTTCACTCTATCCCCTGCCCCCCAAACCCTAACAACAGATGCATCAGACTATGCATGGGGGGCTCACTTGGCAGGGCAATGCATTCAGGGCAAATGGAACCTGAGTCAAATGCACCTGCATATCAATCAACAAGAAATGTTAGCTGTACAGAATTCTCTGACAGCCTTCAAGGACCATATTCTTCCAGGACAATTATTGGTAAAGACGGACAACACCACTTTTATGTGGTACTTAAACAAGCAGGGGGGAACCCACTCATACCCCTCTGCAGACTAGTCATGGCTCTGTGGAACACAGCCTTGAGCTACCAAGTGCACCTACAAGTTCAATTCCTGCCAGGCAAGCTAAATACACTGGCAGACGACCTAAGCAGAAATCTCATAGACCCACACGAGTGGAAACTGGAGCCAAAGATATTCAACATTCTGAGAAACAAATGGGGGACCCCAGAGATAGACCTGTTTGCCTTCCCTCAGAACTACCATTTGGACAAATTCTGCACAAGGAGTCCCCACAGACAAGCTTGGAAAGTGGATGCCCTGTCTTTTACCTAGGAAAGCCTCTCAGTTTATGCCTTTCCCCCCTCTGCCTCTCTTCTCGAAGGTTCTACTAAAGATCAAACAGGACAAACCAAGGACAATACTCATTGCACCAGACTGGCCACGCCAACACTGGTACCCCCTCTTGCGCAGTATGTCACTACTGGAACCATGGCACCTGCCTCAGACTCCTTCTCTACTGTCCCAGCAGGAGGGCCAGATTCTGCACCCCCAGCTTTAAACCCTGAACCTGGACGCCTGGCTAATTACCTGAGTTCTCCTCTAGCATCCCTCAGCAAGAAGGGCTGGATGTCATCCTAGAGGCAAGGAGGCCTAGTACTAGAAAATCCTATGCTGAAAAGTGGAAAAGATTCTGTTCCTGGAGCCAGACTCAGGGGATGGGCACATCAGTGCCCAGTTTACCACATATTCTTCAATACTTAACAGAGATGCTTCACAAGAGCCTTTCTTTCTCTTCCATTAAAATTCATGCCTCAGCCATTTCAGCACATTATAATACTGAGCCACCCCTATTCTCTCACCCCCTACTGAAACAATTCCTCATAGGGGCCAAAAATTTAAGACCATCCAGGAGAGCTCCTACTCCGGCCTGGGACCTTAACTTTGTATTGGAAAAGCTCACTCTACCTCCTTTTGAGCTGGCTGCAACTGCCGAGTTGAAATTCCTTTCTTGGAAAACAGCCTTCCTTCTAGCCATTACTTCAGCAAGAAGGGTGCCTGAATTACAGGCCCTCATGGCAGTGGAGCCTTTCATCATCTTTCATGCAGACAGAGTGTCCCTCAGGAACAGTCCTTCCTTTATGCCCAAGGTGGTATCCAGTGTGGCCCTTAATCAGTCCATTCATTTGCCAACCTTCTTTTCTAATTCACAGAACAAAGGGGAATGAATACTGCACTCCTTGGACGTGCACAGACAACTTAGATTTTACTTGGACAGGACCAACCCTCTCAGGAAATCTGAACAGCTGCTAGTTGTCTTTGCTGCAGGGACAGAGGGGAAGGCCATTTCAAAGCAAGCCATTTCTAAGTGGATAGGCCATTGCATTCATTTCTGCTATAAGCACCATGGAAAACCTACTCCACAGGGGATAAAACCCCATTCCACCAGGGCTGCATCTACCTCTACAGCCTTTCTCAGAGGTATTCCTACCAGGGACATCCTAGAAGCTGCTACCTGGAGTTCTGTACATACCTTCACCGAGCATTACCACTTTTTCTAAATCCAGCGCTGGTTTTGCCACTGCAGTCTTGCAGGGCCTAATAGCTGGTCCCAATGCTCAACGATTGCCTCCTCCCTTCCTTAGCTTTGGGAATCTACCCAAATGTAATGACTGCAACAGTGAAACACAAAGAACATAATACAGTTGTGTACACTTACCATAAATGTAGATGTTCAAGTGTATTCATTGTTGCAGTCCTGGTTACCCTCCTTCCAGCCCCCCTGCCTTCTATTGGCTATACCTCTCTTCTTGTTTACTATACTTAAGCTTTCTGGTATATTTGCTTTTTGTTGGAGGTGTAACCTTGTATATAATTGCTTCCCATTATGGGGGCACCTGACATCTGGGGCAAGAAAAACTGATGTAATTGTGTCGGCTGCATGCTTTATACCCCTGACTACCTGACCTCATGGAAGATGAGACAGCAACCGATGCAGGACCCAAGACTTTGATAATCAGGCCGACTGAGGCTACCTGCAAGCAGATAACCCAAATGTAATGACTGCAACAGTGAATACACTCGAACATCTATATTTATGGTAAGTGTACACAACTGTACTTTCTGTCTCCCAACAGAATGCCAAACCGAAGATTCTTCATTTCCTTGTGCTACTTTGTACTTTAGTTTGAGCTTCTTAGGGGCAAATGTTTCATTGTATCTATTTTCTCTTTCTACCCTGGAGGCTAGAAATTGTTCTCTGCCTCTTTCACGTTGGGTTCTCCCATCATAAATGTCCATGTCTTTGCTGTCCTCCTCTTAAATCTACTCTAATTATTTTCCCTCCATCAGTACTGCATTAAGTCACATGTAGAATGTGTAGTTGTACTTTCTATATCATTTATTAATTTTAGGTGAAGTAATATCTTTGCTTCCTTGCCCTCTTCTGCCTATTTTCCACCTTATTGGTATCTTCTCCTTCTTCCTCACTCTATCTTATCTTCTTGTGTTACATTCCCTCTCCAACTCTACCTCATATATTACCACTACTTGATTAAGCTTGTTTGCCTTTCCTTCCTGAATATTCTGCACGCTGGCACTACAGTGATCCATCTTCACTAATCCTTGGCTCTTTTTCGGTATCTCATCCATACCATCCCCAGTCTCCAGTGCAGCCATCTTGTTCTGTACTTTCTGCCATCTTGTTCTGTACTTTCTGCCATTGCTGATTACTCCTCTGATGCTTTTCTGCTGCTGCTTCTCCCTTCCCCGCCCCCTTTTCACTCTTGTCTTCCTCAGGTATTCCTGATCATCTTCTTGTTTTTTTCTTCCTCCTCCATTTTGTTACTATATGAAAAAGACCTTCAGGCAACACAGCTCACCAAAAAAGAATAGTCTTGTTATTGCAGAGAACATGTTCATGGGAGACAAGGCAGTCAATGTCCTTTCTCTATTTTGCAGTTACTAATGTGTCAGCAACGAATAACTTTGCATTATTTTTGCTTGCTAAGAATCTCCTTACTGTCTATATCCACATTCCTTATTAGCACACATTCTTAATTCCATAATAGAATTTTTTACACTGGCCATGCTGACACTTTTATGCTGGCACAAAATAAGTCATCAGAAGCAGACTAAAATTATTAGGAATCCATTTGAAATGGAACTGACTTGAAAATAAATTATTCATTAAACATTTGTCTTTCTCATGCACTTCTCTCTTCACACTTCACATTTGCTGTTGTATATTCTGTCTCCTATCTATGTCTATCTCTTATCTTCACCACCCAAAAAAAAACCTATCTTCTCTGCACCCTTGCTCTTCTCTGTCTATGACTGCCTTGTCCTGCCACATGCATCATGTTTTGTCCATATCCTTATCTACTTAGCTGTAGCACTCTCATTTTTGGCTTTCATTCTATTACCTGCCACTCTGCCAGCATGTTGTTTTAATTTACTGTGTTTTAGATTCACTTTCGGAGCTTCTCATTTTGTAACTTTGTTCTGTTTTTCATACAAGATGAGTCCTCATATTTTCTTCTTTCTAGCTATTTCAGTTTAAAGGCACACTCGTCAGAAGATGGCTTTCCAGCTCTTGTTCTAGCAGTATAGCTAGTTATATCTCTCATCATCATCATCTATAGTGGAGACGATGCAATTTATGTTGAAGGAGCATGACTGAGAGATGGTTACTGACAAGCTGATTTTGAATGATCAATCTCAACTGTTGTCAGATCTACTTATTTCTCCCTCAGGCATATCACCCTCCTTAAATATTTTATTCCACCTTGAAATCTCCCTACTACTGTGCATGCTCTTGTTTCCTCATAGATTGATTACTACAATGCCCTCTACCTGGGGCTTCCAGGTGCAGATATTGATCTCCTGTAGGTAATTCAAAATTCTGCACCAGGCTATTTACTGGGATGAGCAAACTACAAAACTGTCTGTGTCAAGGATAACAGAAAATAAGAATCATTGATACATCTTAAAGTATAAATATTTATTTAAAGCGATGCACACGTTCTTCTCTCAGAACATATTAATACACACATGACATCATCAGATCAAATTTATTTTACTGGACTGACATATTGCCACCAAATTACCTTAATTCTTTTGGACCTCCACTAGCTTCTCATAATGCAGTGCACTATTGAAAGGTTCTCTTTCTAGTAGTTTTATCCTTAAATACTTTGGGTCCTCTATGCCTGGTCTTGATCTGGTGCTGCCCAAACAGTTCTCTGCAGTTTGACTCCCAGGGACTGCTAGTGGCACATGTAGTATATATATTGTGTTATTTGGAACTGTGGCATTTGAATGTCAGGGTTTCTGCCGCTGATCCCTGCAATGTGGCTGATTGAGAGTATCTAATGCTGAGCAGTTTCAACTTACAGGTGACTATTCTTCTCACTATTTAACATTTATAGCGACTTACATTACTTTATTGATTTAAATACTTTTGAGGTTATTCATTGTTTTATGTCTTAGTATTCCAATTCTTTTTTTCTTTCTTGTTTATCTCATGTTACTTTTTGCTTGCCTGAATTAGTATGGTTGTTTTCAGTTTAATTTGTATAATGCTTAGTTTCAACCACACACGATGGGAGGTGAATGTGAGATTAGAGCAGTACTTAAAAAAACTGGAAAGCTTTGGTATAGTTGTAAGATTGTAGGAACCTTCTGAATAGGTTGATAGTATGGTCAATGTAGGAGGTGAGGTGTAGAATTATATAGACCCTCAGTGATCATAAGACAGTATTATCCACTGCTAATAGTTTAAAACATTTTGTCCACTCTAATGCAAAATTCTTGTTTGTATAGAATGCTAATTAGGGCTCCTGACAGATTAAAATAAATGAGGAAAGCTCAAAGCATTGTGTGTTCAGTACAGCACTGGGAACATATAGATTTTACAGCCTACCTTTGGCATTTTGTCACCATCAGAAAATAGTCAATGAGCCTTTGCTCAAAAAATGTGCAATCTTGTAGTAGATTTTTGAAAATGACACAATTCACAGAAACATTCATAATAATTGACTTAATGCTCCACTCCCAAATGACCAGACAAAACAAGGCTGCTGCAATAGTGACCAAATAAATTTATCAGTAAACAAACTCGTGTTAAATTTCATCTGTATAGACTGCAAATATCATGCTATAAGCAACATTGCAATTTATGAACTTAACTGACACCATTAAAACCACAAGCCTGTTTTTGGGTGGCGTGACATAAAGCCTTCCTGATGGCCTTTAAATTGAACTACTTACAAATCCATACACCAGGACGAATCCTGTCATTGACTGTGCTCTTATGCACTGAATCTTTAGTTAAAAATGTCAAGCAAGATAAAAGGGGGAAAATGCAAATGAGGGGTTAAGACCATGACAAGCCTCCCACCAGGCTGGTAACAGTGTGCCCGCCCCCACTTTTTTAATTATATAGTCAAATGCAACTGATTAAATTAAAATAATTAAATATTAAATACATTTTCACCAGTTTGTTTCCTGTAGGCAACCAGTATAAACATTAACTCTAATCTCTCAATGACCTTGCTTGTTATAGTTTAATAATTGGTCATTTAAGAACAATGATGAATTTAAATTGAATGAATCCAGACCCAGGTTCGCTAAATGAATCCCATCTCTATTGTACCAAATTAGGTCTTTTGTCATAAAGCTCCTGGTGTTCAGTTAGAGAAATGCCTAGCACTGGACCTGCTGTTGCTACTCTGTGATTAGCAAGCCTTCTGTCTCTCTCTATCACTTAATGCTTAGAAGCTCCTATCCAGTTTAGTCTGGGAACAATTGCTGACAAAACTATCTCTATTTGTGGATACACATCTGATTGTGGCTAAGTGATGTAGAATGATATGCTTGGATGCAAATCCCAAATCACCCCCCCCCCCCCCAGCATGAATGATGATTGTATGGATAAATATTGCCCTATGGACAATGTGCAGAAGATGTCTCAATAGCAGAGTTCATTATAATTCAGGAATTCCATTCCAAACAATGTCAAAGTTTCCTCAGTGTAGTCCGAGATCAGGTCTAATAGGTCAGATAAAAGCTGTGGCCTAAGCTTGCAAAATGAAAGAATACCCTATGATGAGAATGGTTCCTAATCCTAACATTACATGAATTGTTGAATGTATCTTAAATATGCATTGAAAGATCACCTGCCTAATCTTTTAAGAACTTATGTGGACTGACCTGAGACAGCTGTTTCAAAAGCCCTGCCAGTTGTAAATGAGTGGGAGGTGTAATTGTTTGAGCAAATGTCTAGGTACTTTAAAACTCACCATAACTGATTGGAGAGCTCCCAAATGGCACATTTGCAGCCTTCTTTCTTACCATGATTTTAGAGATTGGGTGTGTGATCAGACCCTTGAAAGTTCTGCCCTATATGCCACTGAACAGATGAGAAAATCTTTAGTATTCTGCCAAATAATTTGGTGACCATAAACTAACTGCTCTGTTTTGGATCTAATGATCCAAATCAAAACAGCCTCTTGAGTAAAAACAACCTCAGCCCAATGAAAATTACCAATCAGTTCACTGACTCTGAAGGTACCAAAGTACAACCTCAAAAAGAATGTGGCCAATAAACAGTATTTGTACTGAGATTCTGATGCTGACAAGAATGGATTTCAGAAGTGATGTGCCTATAGGACACCTTTTGTCATATTTGAGGTTCTTTACTATCTACTCTTTGAGTACCCTATTTGTTGTCTAATGCTTAGTAACATCAGGAACTTCAAATATTCTAGGAAACAAACTTAGGGCTGCTAAATGTATCCTGGCTGTGCTCTAAACTGTCCTAGGTTTAAGGTGCCTGTCTACTTTTAACAGATTGTAACTGTCCAGTTTATTGACAATGACTGCTGACTGTTGGTGCAAGTGGCGTGTGAACTATTTCCATTGATTTTCTTGTGAAACCATTGCTAAATTGCACTATGTAGCCTGCATGCTGCTGATACCTTAGATATTCAGGCCTTGTATTGGTTGACTTTACATTTAATCTTTATTTCAGCCCAGTTTTGGCTTTGAGGAAAGAGAGGGGCTGAAGGAGGGAGAATGGTGATTAGCTGGAGAAGAAGAGAAGGAGAGAAAGATAATTGGGACCATCTGTGTGTGGAGGTGATTGTGAAGCTGCTGCTGTTGAAGTGGGAGCCATTCTGACGATGAATGACACACACTGTTGTTTTGTGGTCACTGGTCCCTAGCAGGCTTGGAAGCCTTATTGACTGCAGCCTTGCCTGATATTGAAACCAGGGTGGACATTTGTGTAATAGGATGGAAATGGAAAGAAAGTTATATAAAATGGTGTCCCACTTCTGAGCTGGAGTTACATTAATGTACTGTTACTTCTAATGGAATTTTATGTGTGCATCGTCAATATAATTTATTCCATATTTTATGCTTATTTAGTAAAGCATCTTTCTAATAAATGTTTTTTTTTTGTTATGTAATTGAAGCTACTCACCCCACAGTCACTGGGCTGCAGTGTAGTTTCACTGTTGTGCACATCCTCCAAAGTAGCAGTTGACGTGAGGAGAATGCATTAAAAAAGGGAACAAGCTCTACAAACTCAGGGAATGGTACAAGACACACAGTCTTGTGTATTTTGCAAGATTGTTATTAAGTCAGACATAATGATGCTTTGGGAAAAGGTTTTAAAACGTGTCACAAATGGGAATGCAATAAAAAATGTTAAACTATTACAAAGATTGTTACTAAGGCAATGACTCTGAAGTATTGTGGTCTGTCTGTTGCCTTTAGATGACACAGTATTCTGCAAGACAAACCAGTAGCATATGGTTCAAGAGCATTTTCTGATGCACTGACCAGATATCATCTGGGCAAGAAACTTTAGCTATTACATTTGCATGTGTTGAAATGTCATGTCTATAGATAGATATAGATACAGACATATATATATAGGTATAAATATAGATACAGATGTAGAATTAGAGATGCATATGATTACAACTCAAAATATCAAAAGCACATTTGACTGAATGCTCAAAAGCATGAATACTTATTTTTATAGTGTTTGTAAGTAGGAGTGTACAGGAAAATGAATGTTTAGCCTAAAATGTTATATTGGTTGGTGTGTACGTGTGAGCGTTCCTCTGTTAGGATATTCGTTAGGTAAGAGGACAGTTTTGCGTGTTTGGAGTTGTGTGTGTGCTGTGTCCTTTTGCTTTTGTACTGGTACCATGAGGGGAAATGGTTTTACTAATGTAATGTTTAGGGTTAGGGTTAGGACACCAGTAAGGTGGTGCAGGGGAAGTGAAAGAAAAGAAAGACTGTATCTGTATTGAAATACAGAAATATGCCATTTCAACATACCTGATTGCGTAATGTTACAATTCTTTTGAAAAGAAACCAAGTTAAACAGCAGTATTATTAAGATGGACATGCTAAGCTTAGATTGGTTTTGCAAATGGAAAGCAAAATGAGAGTACACATGCCTAGAAATGTGTATGCAGATCAGTTTAAAGCTTTTGTGTTAGGAGAAAAATGTGAATCTAGCTCTTATGTCCAAGGAACAGACTTGGAAGTTCACAAAAGAAATAGAAGTCAACTGTACAGAACAGAATAAGGATTACGTTTCCAAGAGCAGAATCATACTCAGAAACTTTTAAGTCAGTGAATATATAACTCTCTTAGTGAACAATAACACCAGAATACTGCCAAGAAAAGTCAAGGAGTTCCAAGACTTGTACTGAGCTTCATTTGTATAGTCGAGTAGGAGGCCAGATGGCATCCACAACAACAATTCAACATGTCAAGGACTTAGTCATATATCCAGGATGAGTCTTAGACTGAAACAGAGCAGTTACCTTAGACTGAGGCTATTATGGAAAGAGTGCTATTGTATCTAGATTTGGCTGTCCTCTATGGAAACTTTTGAAATTTAGTAACTGTTTCACCTTTTTTAATTGCAAAATGTAATTATATCATCATAGAAACATTCATAACCGAAATAATAAAAATTAACAATCAGTTATATATATTTGCACAAATATCAGAATAAATAAAATCAAAAAACTTTTTTTGATATATATTTGCACAGCTAAGATGCTGAACAGCTACAACAATTGCTATATCATAGCTATGAAATTGGTAACAGTAAGATAACTTTCTTTACAAAAGACAAACAGTTAAGAACTCTTAGATAAGATTTCATAAGTTCTTTATCAAAGCAACTGGAGAAGCTGTTTATTATTGCATTGACATGCTTCCTCACAAATCTATATAAATCTTTATTAGAAACTTGGATAGCATTTCTCTACTGTATATCAGTATTAAGTCTCACTATCACTGATAGAATGGTAAGAAACATTTTTATTGAAGTAGATAAGGACGTAAGTAATGGAACGCAAAGTTAACCTGTTTGGTAAAATAACAGACCAGTGTACAGTTGTGACAAGGTTAAATACCTGTGCAGCATATTACCACAAATCCTGAATATAGGGACATTCCCAAAATGTTTGAATGTTATCATCTTTACAATGTTTGCAAATTTTGCATGCCCTATCTTGGTTAAATATCAAAGCATGACTTTTTGTAGGGAGCCAATAGCATTGTAAAAGAATTTCAAAATATAAAGATGTAAAATAAGATAATACTCTAAAGGACAAAATTGTATTACTCTTCAGAATTTCTATTGGCATAGAATGATAACACATTATTTCTTTGGTCAATACAATTTCTGTAGTAGTTCTGTCTGGTTGTAATAAGTATGAACATTTTATGTATCATGAGTAATGTTGACTATTTATATCTGATTGTTTTTTGTCTCCAGTTAGGGACAAAGAAAAATAGTTAGGGAGAAGGCTCCACATTGGAGACACTTTTTAAATGCTGGTACAATTAAATTAGAACTTTTCAAAATAATTCCCAGTTTTAGAAGGGACACAGCAAAAGTCTGTGGAGACGTAGAGGTGTCAGCCCAAAATCTGGACAGTAGAGAGATATGGGCTGTAAGATTTTAAGGAGTGAAACTTTTTCAAATATTGACTTTCAAAGGCTATTGGGATCATTCCAAATACCTGTAGTGTGTCAGTATAATATAGTAGACTTTTTCAAATAATTTAAATAATGTCTGTTTCAGAAAATATCAGTTAGCATATGTAATATTATGTCTACCTCAAAATATATTTGCTAGCATACATAGTAATATGCCCATCTATAAAATGAAATGTACATTATATGTTAATATGTATCTTTAAAGAATGGGTGGAGCCTTAAAATAATGCATTACTTCTTAAGTCATGTCAGTTGCAGCAAAAATGTAATGCTGTAAACATCACCCTATTCTCTGTGGTATTATTCAGGCATCATGGCAATTTGCTTAATCAAATATTATTTAGAACAGTTAAAAGATCACAGAATTTTCCTGCATGATGAACTGTCTGTCAAAGGGCTAATAGTATATGTTGCTTACTTTGCTTGTTATATACATTGGGCTGCCGTTAGAATAGCATCTTGGACTTCATTCTTTGATCATTTTTTTTTTTAATCAGAAGATATGATTGTTGAAGTTCATTGAGTCTAATGCTGTCTTCATCCTTGAATGTGGTTTGTTATTTTTCATCATATATTTACTCTGCGTAATCTATTATTTCATTTTCCTTCATCTTGTATGAGTCCTCCTCCTTGATTGCTTCTGTTCCTTATTGCTTTAGTTTCCAAACTGCATTTGTCTTCCCATTCTTGCCCATAAGATGTTTTCCTCTTAATTTCTTCTTCTTCTCTTCCTCTTTTGACCCAACTCCATCCATCCTCTGACCAGTAATGCATTTTTTTTTTGCTTTTTACACCTAGCTAAGCTTACTGACCATTATCAATTCTTCTAGCAATTTGTTTGACAGCTGTATGCAGCAAAGCATAATCATGAACATTGTGACTACAGTTTATCACTTAACTGATTACACAAAATATATATATATATAGCTGAACGTAGCTGACATTCCTCTCAACTGTACATGTTAAACACTAGCAAGAAAACTGCTGATTGTAATATCACTGACCATGTATACATATTGGTACTGCACTTCTTCTCAGGAAGGGCTATGCATGCCACAGTGTATGGAATTTCAATTACTTGTTCCCATGGAGAGCTATGCAAGCCACAGTGTACGGCATTTCAGTTACTTGTTCCCACGGAGGAGTCATGGGAACTATGCATGCCCCAGTGTATAGTATTTTGGTTACTTGTTTCCCTGGAGGCCTATGCATGCCACACTGTATGGCATTTTGGTTACTTGTTCCTATGGAGGACTATGCATGTCACAGTGTACGGCATTTTGGTAACTTGTTCCCATGGAGGACTATGCATGCCACAGTGTACAGTATTTTGGTTACTTGTTTCCCTGGAGGACTATGCATGCCACACTCTATGGCATTTTGGTTACTTGTTCCTATGGAGGACTATACATGCCACAGTGTAGGGCATTTTGGTTACTTGTTCCTATGGAGGACTATGAATGTCACAGTGTACGGTACTTTGGTAACTTGTTCCCATGGAGGACTATGCATGCCTTAGTGTACACTATTTTGGTTACTTCTTCCCATGGAGGACTATGCATGCCACAGTGTATAACATTTCAGTTACTTGTATGAGAGGGTGATTGAATAGAGGCAGGTGAAATATGTATATAAGGCATTTAGGCAGTGGGTACTGGTGCAGCACAGCAGAAGAGGTGGAAACTGTCCTAGTCACTCAATATGCATGCAAGGCCAGTGAAGCATTTCACTGAAATAAAACTAAAATACCATAATATTTTTAGGAATTTATTTTTTCCCAAAGATAGGGAAGTTAATTGTTTTCCTCCACTAAATTAACAAGGTGGTGGTGCAGGAAAGGTTATTTAGTGAGCTCAAGTAGTGGCAAAAGGGAATGTCCATGGCTATATGCTATGCGAGTGATTATGAGGCAGGAGTATATTGTCATTGGTCTGAAAAGAACATTATTTGTATAACAGCTGTTTCCCATAGGAGAAAATCTGGAATTAGGGGATTATGGGAGGATTTTTTTTAACTCCTTCAACCTTTAGACATTGATCAGATCCATATTAAGGTTCTCAGAAATATAGCCAAATTCTTTCTCATTTGATCACTTTATAGACTGGAATTATGTATTCGTCCAGAAGTCAACACTGGCATGGCACTGTGGTGCAGTGCTTAACATTAACTCCTCACAGCAAGAGGTTCTCTGATTTGATTCTCAGCTGGGGTGCCTTCTGTGTGGAGTCTGCATGTCCTCCCTGCATTTGTGTGGGTTTCCTCCAGGTACTCTGGTTTCCTCCCACATTCCAAAGACATGCGTCTGGAGTGTTTCTCCCTGGGCCTCCTCTGAAAATAGGCTCTGTCCTAGTCTGACTTTCCTGGTCAACAAATGTAAAATAAATAAAACAAATAAACATTAGATAGCAAAGTTTTCAAAATTTGCTTCCAAGGTCACCAAAGCTGATCACTGTGATGTTTATTCAGATTTAATTTTGTAATCACTTATTTTCAGCAGTATGTTATCCTGGAATAAGCTTGCATTACTTAAGGTCCTATATAGCATCTACATGGTATTAAGTAACATGTGCTCATAACATTTTTTATTCATTCAAAGTAGTCAAATACACATTGTTAGGACTGCATATTACTGCAGCAATTAAACACCAGATTTTTCTGTCTGTTCTAGTGGTTGGTAGCATACCTTTCAACTGACCTTGGCTTTACAGAATGTCCACAATGTTTCTTCATATTTCTGCTCTGTCTTTCATAAAATGTTTTGATTTTTTAGTGAATTACTGAGGATTACAGTCAGTTATTTATACCAGGCATTAGAGTTCCATAGCTCTATTGTTCAGAAAATGCATGTTGATGCAAAGCTTACTGTTTTATTGACTTAACTTTTTAAGATAGAGTAATATTCAAGAATTGTCTCTAATTTTGGGCCTTTCTGCCCCCATTATTTTTGGCTTAGGTTGAGAGCTATGTTTTATACTACTTTTATGGCTGCTTTTTGTCCAACAGGGCCACATTTGCACATTGTAAAATGTTCAGATACATGTTTTTTGTCTTTATTTATTTATTTTGTTGAGCGCTCAGGTCAGGAGGTCCTGGATAGTATTAAATTTTGAGAAGAAATCCTGGCTTGTGTCTTACTGTTGTTTGGTGGGTGTCAAGCAAACTTTTGCATCCGCTTGACCTGCTGCTAGATAAGATAGTGAGACCCAGATGTCATGCCTTATCTAAAGATCACTGCCACTAGTGTCATTATTACTGGAACGGTAATCCTAAATGCCTCATGTGGCATACAGCCTACAGTTCAACTGATCTTTTAGAGGTATGTCATATGTGCTGCCTTAGATAAATATCTATATTTTCCTACATGAATCGCTGCTATTATTTATACGCACTGCTTGAATACTACCCTTTATTCATCCACAGACTAGCACAGAAGTCATATTTTCATGCATGCTATATTGTTACATTAAAATACATTCATTTAATGCCGGCCTGCCTGCCTATAGACTGAGCTATTGGGTACCTGTTAAGTAAATAGTTACACATTTCATCTTTGCTTGTTTTTGCAGTGATGAGTTACTTGTTTTCACAGATGAATGTGAGTTATCACAGTGTCATATTTACATACTGTGATAGCAGAGTAATAAATCATTGAATATCTAACTAAACAAGAATGTCTCACAGGTACCATCAAATTTTGTATTAGCCTGTATCCTTGTATCAGACCTTAGCAAATATACCACCACAGGTGCAATGTCTCACTGTCTCAGTGATCATCTACCAGTCTATACAACCAGACATCTCACATATCCAGTTATATAACATATTTATAAAACAGCATGCAACCTTTCCAAGTTTATCCCAGAAATATTCATTAGTACACTATCATCTATTAACTGGAGCTTCCTAAAAATTCTTCCCTTAGATGATACTGTAAATTAATCCAGTGCAACTTTCCTGAATATCCTAGCCTTGCACCTCATAGAAGGAAGAGACTAAAAACAAATAATACAATTTGGCTCTCCAAAAGAGTAGAATGCTAATGCAGGATAGAGAAAAAGCAAGGAAAGAAAGGCAAAAATATAAAACTCCACAATATCTTGAAACTTCAGAATGTTTTGCAATTATATTAAAAAGCAAATAAATGAAGAAAAAAGTATATTATATTAACTTTAGTATAATAGTAAACACAAACCCTAAAAAATTCTGGACAGCCATTAAAGAAATCTTGCATCCTGGCCACAAATTCATCCCTAACCTCTCTCCCAGCAACTTCCCTGCTCAAAACTGCAACACAGTTCAACTCTTATTTCATAGATAGTATAACATCTCTAACAAAAGATTCTCCAGCATCTAATCCCAGCCCTGCCCAACAACCACGTATCATCACATCCACTTTCACCTTCAAACCTGTGTCAACATCCTATATAAAACTACTCAAACTCAAACCATGCTCTACTTCAGCTGATGATCTTCCAATCAAGAACCTCTCCTGTCTCATTCCTTATAAATAGATCAATACAGGAGTTTCACATTCTCTTCCTATGATAAAAGTCATACATTATCTCTCTGAACAAAGGATGAAATTCAACAGACATTAATAACATTAGACCTATAGCAATCTTACCCCTCCCACAAATACTTGAAAATATGTTCAAAATAATTGTTAAACTGTTTCCTGCAGGAAGAACTCCTATCCTGCACACAACATGGCATCTGTCCTTCCCATAGTACTAACACTGCACTTCTAACATATAGATGCTG
The DNA here is from genome assembly GCF_019279795.1 of Protopterus annectens. Taxonomy (NCBI): domain Eukaryota; kingdom Metazoa; phylum Chordata; order Ceratodontiformes; family Protopteridae; genus Protopterus; species Protopterus annectens. The sequence goes on along the minus strand of NC_056742.1, from coordinate 257,359,591 downwards.
ACAATAAAGCTAGAGATAATTGCAAACAAGTCTCCTCCTCATTTCTAGACTTGTCTAAGGCTTTTGACACAGTTTGTCACGGCTAATTTCTACTTGAAATGTCCTCATTAGGTCTCTCTCAGCCTACCCTTCTATGGTTCAGAGCTACCTATCCAATAGTTATCAGTCAGTAAAATGGCACTCTACCCTGTCTCCAAACCTCCCAGTCATCACCAGTGTACCCCAAGGCTCTGTCCTTAGTCATCTCCTCTTTAGCATTCTCACCAACATCCTCCACGCATCCATACAACAGGCCTCCCTAATTCAGTACACAGATGACTCCACACTCATTTGCACATGTGACAACATGGCAAACCTACAAAAAATTACTCAGCAAGCTTTAACTGTCACTGAAACATGGCTTTGTACCTCACAACTCATGCTCAACCCTTAAAAAAAATACTACTTTTTCCCAAAATCCTTCTCTTGTGAAGAACAAAATGCAAAGTCCTCTCAATTGATAATACAACCATTGAAGTCACTTCTCATAGTAAATTATTAGGGATAATAATCTTAAATTCACCTGCATATACAAAACTGCATAAGAAAAACCCAGCATAGACTAGGAATGCAACTAAAACTACACTTGTCACTACTTATCTCCTCCCATGACTTCTTAATGGCACTCCCATCCTTAGTAACCTTTAGGCATCACTGTAATCAAAACTTGAACAATGCTATAACAAAAGTTTTGCAACAAATACCCCCTTCTAACCCTAACACTGTATAGCACTGGAAAGCCTAAATTGGTTAGAACTACCCCATCCACTAACATATACACAGTTTCTTAGTAGCTATAAAATTATCCAGCATCCATCTGCTTGTCCAGCACTAAACATTCTGCAAAACTATGTTCCCAGTCAGTCATTACAATCCAATGACCAAACACTTCTGTCTGTCCACAAACCTATCAAATCTGCTGAGCATTGTCTATACTTGTACCATGTTGCTAAGCCTAGAACTCCTTGCCTATATCCGTCAGGTCAATACCCTCCCCCCATCCTTCATTCTGAAAGACTTCCTAGCCAAAAGTTGTCTCTTTTCTTGTTCAACACTAGGATAAACTATATCCCTAAAAGTGAACAAATACCTATTAATTCCTTACCACTTTTTAACCTTCCTTATTTCTATCAATGTTTCTCCCCCAGCTTTCTCTCTAAAAATACCATAAGCCCAGTGACCTAGCTGGGGGGGGGGCAACAGGGGCAGTCAGCCCCGGGTGTCACTTTTTGGACTGTTAATTTAATTAACATCTTGTTCTTCTGATCCCATCATGTCTGTATATGCATTGTCACACAGAAACCCTGGTCTTCTTGTGTGCCCAATTTTAGGTTTTGCTACTGAGTGTTCCCCTGTTCGCAGAGTTGCTGCCAACAAGTAGAATTTTGCTTCACCGTTACGTTACAAGTAAGCTGTGTAACTTTGCTTTGTTGTAATGGGTGTGTGTAACTTTGTTTCACTGTATGTAGGGGGGGGTGTAACTATGTTTCACCATAAGTAAGGGGTGTGCGTGTAACTTTGTTTCACCATAAGTAAGGTGTGTGTGTGTGTGTGTGTGTGTGTGTGTGTGTGTGTGTGTGTGTGTGTGTGTGTAAAACTTTGTTTCACCGTAAGTAAGGGTGTGTGCGTAACTTTGTTTCACCGTAGGTAAGGGGGGTATAACTTTGTTTCACCATAAGTAAGGGAGGGTGTAACTTTGCTTCACTGTAAGTAAGGGAGGGGGTGAAACTTTGTTTCACCGTAAGTAAGGGGGTATGTGTTTGTGTAACTTTGTTTCACCGTAAGTAAGGGGGTATGTGTTTGTGTAACTTTGTTTCACTGTAAGTAAGGGGGGGTTGTAACTTTGTTTCACCATAAGTAAGGTGGGTGTGTGTAACTTTGTTTCACCATAAGTAAGGGTGTGTGTGTGTAACCTTATTTCACCGTAAGTAAGGGTGTGTGTGTGTAACCTTATTTACCGTAAGTAAGGGAGTGTAACATTGTCTTACTGTAAGTAAGGTGGTTGTGTAACTTTGTTTCACAGTAAGTAAGGGGGGTGTACATTTGTTTCACCGTAAGTAATGGGTTTTGTGTGTGTGTGTGTGTGTGTGTGTGTGTGTGTGTGTGTGTGTGTGTGTGTGTGTGTGTGTGTAAAATGCCCCAGTTAAGTATACCTGGTGGTTAGTGTTACTCAGGCTCAAATCCTGTACCTTAGGTACAACAAACGATAGCCTGAATTCTCTACCCATACCACCACTTGTGATTGAAGGAGTTGAGTCCTGTCCAGATATTCACAGAATGTCTGGAATGTTTGGCTCATACTTTTGGTCTGTTCCTCTTAAAATTTGTGGTTTTCTGGCAAATCAGTGAGCACTGAATTCACTAAATAATGATAGCCATGTAAGTTTCACTCTTCCTGTCTTTCAAAAAACGCATGGTAACACAAAACATTTTATTCTTGCAAATTATACAAACAATTTTTAAAATGTGTCCCTGGTTTTGGCCCTTTCCCCCACCCCCAATAAAGTTTGGCTTTTTTCAGATTTCTTGTGCTGCAAAGTTGAGAGATATAGTTGAGTGTCCAGTGGATTTTACAAGGAGCTGAGAGCTTCAGGGAAAGAGAAGTTTAGTGCTGCTTATGCCAAGTCTGTTTGCATTGTTAGTAGCACAACAGATAGTATTCTTGCTTTTGATGCAGAAGGCTGTGGGTTCTACTCCCACCGTATATAGATGGATTGCTGATACTGTATTGTGTTGTACTTTAAAGGGGTGGATGCTGCAGTTCTGAGAATGTCCTCATTTGGAGGACAATCCTAGTAACTATGAACCTGTTACCAGTTTTATTTATCCATTCCCTATTGCAATATTACTAGGTTATCATTTTTTTTAATGTAACATAGACAATTTATTATTCAAAGGCAACAGGCACTTTGTAGATTAATTAGAGATCTCTTTAATGTGGAATTATTTAGATTTAGATGCATTTTACTTCTGCAGAGATTGTCCATATTTACTGATATTGGTGGATTGTAATGACAGAAGTTTGTGTAGACTTTTATGGTGGAAATGTTCTGAACATGCTTACTGGAAGCATGTTCAAAACAATAATTTTAAAACATGTTCTAACAAGTGTGCTGTATTACACAAGAAATATAATTTAATACAATCTGTAAGGTGAATCAAAGAACACATGTATGTTTGCATGGTCCTAAATATGTGTGCAAGGGACCTTTGAATGTAGGTTTCTATGCTGTTTCAATGAATGTGAGTTTCAAGGGCAGAGGGTTTCTATGCTGTTTCAATGGCAGAGAATTTTTAATGCTAAGTCTGTTTTCAATTGCATCATTGCTTTTTTTAGCAGATGTCTATCACTGTTTATGCTGTAAATTTTAAAATAAAAGTGTTAAATGAATCCCAACTAATCACTGTAGAAGTAAAGCATGAAGCAGTATGCACATTACAGTGTTTATGGTAAATGGGGAGAAATAGCCAAGTAATGGGACACTGAAGTGGCTGCGGGGGGAGGGGGATGTGAATGGGGGCCCATTTGACCATAATTTTGTGAGGGGGGAGGGATGGCAAACTCAAAGACAGCCCCAGTCTGCAGAAACTTGAGCTACGCCACTGCATAAGCCTACATTTCTCTCACTTCATATTGCAATTCCTGTTTATATTATACTAACTTACCTTTGATTTTGCTATAAACTGGCTAACATGTCTCTAAATATTAAATAATTGTCATATAACTTGTATCTATTAACTAATGTTTTCATATTATGTCTAATTTAGTATAATTACTTAAACTGTAGATGCTTTTTGTATTATTTTTGAAGACTTTGAAATTATTGTTCTTAAAATGTTTTGGAAAATTTGGTGCTTTTCTTAAAGGTGTCCTCTAAAAATGGGCTTCTACCCAATCAAACTTTCCCAGTAATTAAATGCCAATAAATAAAATAAACAAATATTTAGAAATATAACTTTGTTGTTTTCTAAATAATGAATTTACCTACATTAAATGAAATATTTTCTTAATAGCAGCTTTTTGTTGCCATGTACAACTTTTTTTTTCAGAAATTCAACAATATTCTAGACAAATCCCTTTACGAGATGTTTGATTTTTTTAATTATCAAGATAATGATTTGAAACTATTTTTGTCTTTGTTGTATCTACAAGGTCATTATTGTAAAGGGAGTTTTGGGGCCTGGAGAAATTACTGAATATTACAGCCTTTCATACTGTGCCTCAGCTGTTTCACTCACATTCTTTTTATTGCTCCTTCCAGTGTATGACCTCACATGAATTTGAAGTTACTGGAGCACACTTTTGTGCTCAACAAGGGATGCATTCACTTTCTGTGCATTAACTCATAATGTATTACTGCAGTGTAAAGGGAGTGTAATTATGAAGCTTCCTCTTCCCTTTGAGAATAAATGTAATATTTTGAAACAACATAAATGGCAATGTGATAAGCTATTTTTTCTGGGGTTTTGGGGGAAAATGAAAGTGAGTGTTGTGTACTTGAGTACTACAGAGAAAAAGCTCCATAGTGGGAATATGGTTGCAGTATTTTATTAATCAGACATTACTCTGTATTTACATTGTACTGGGAAATTGCTTCTCTGATGCCCTGTTACTTTAAAATAAAAATGATTAACTGATGTCTTAAAATGTATCCATAAAAGAAGAAGTGCCTTCTTGTTTTACTCTGGCATTTGCAGTTGACAGTAATTTAAAATTTAAATTAGAAAATAGGAATTATATAATGACCTGTCTGCTTGAATTGCTTTTAGTCTACATTCACACTCACCAATTTTCATTCTTATTAACTGTATATTCCCTTTGCTTGTACATCTATAATTCCCTTCTGCCTGCTTCACTATTTCTTTGTTGAAGCCCATCTCTGACAGATTTTTGCACCCCATCAATTCTGTATCTCTAAAGTGGGATTTCCTAGAACTCGTTTTATGTGCATTTTTCTTGGGTGAGATCCCATTTCTCTGTTCCTTTTGAGTACCTCTGTATCCACTCTCTAAACCTGTAAGTTGTCCTGGTTTAAAGCTATAGATTGTTAATCAGTGTAATACCTGTCAACAAAATGGGGATTGCAAATGACAATGTGATTTTTAATATACACACATATCTCAGTCTATTTATCTACCTACCTATATCTATGTTAGACACACACACACACACACACACACACACACACACACACACACACACACACACACACACACACACACACACACACACACACACACACACACTTTTAGCAATAGTGGTCAACATCCAGGTAGTGTTCAGGGGAAATTTCTGCTTCTGTCATTTGTATTAGATGCTTGGCCCTAAGAGCATGTGTTAAATGTAAACTTTTGCCTTGAGCTATGACCAGTACCTGCCACAATCAGATAACCTTCGCACTCTGTGGCAGGAGAATAGAATTAGGATTACTGGCGTCCAAGAATTTCATCCACTTCACTCTCATTTCACCACCTTCAGATGTGATCTTATCAGCACTGGTTGTGTATTGGTTAATACTATTCAGTTCACATACACTTGTCCACAGACACAGTGATCCACTCCCAGAAGGGAATAATAATAATAATAATAGTAATAATAATAATAATAATAATAGTTTTAGAAACACCTCCCCTGCTTGCTTTTGTGTTAACATGTTGATGCTTACCAGGCCAGTCTAATACACTAAAACAAAATTAAAGAATGCGCAGTCAGCTAGCTGTATCACATGAGTTAATGATAGCTCTAGTTAACAGCCTTAATCCAACAGGTTGGATGCTAACAGAAACATTTCATGAGTTCTTTTTAATTACCCTTATACAATTTTTTTTGCAACCTACGTTCCGATCAAATCATGTTATGTCTAGCAGCATGTCATTGTTCAAAAGGCATAGAAAGTCTGTGTTGGTGACTGTCTAAAATAATGAAAAACTAAAACTGACTTTATAATAGGAAGCAGAAACTTCCATAAGAGTACTATGCCACAAAACCTCCCCAGTAAGACTCTAAAAATAACAAATGCCCTTATTAAACTGTGACTAAATAAATAATCACATACTCCAACAGACAGCTCTAGCCAAATAAATGCTCTCATACTCCAACAGCTAGTTAAGGAAATGCAGAATAACAAATAAATTGTGATCATATTTGCAAATTTGAAGGGACCACAACTTAAATGAAAAAAAAAATTCCTGGGCTGTAATCATACCCATAAAGTTGTATTCTATAGGTAGTGCTCACTATTAGTATGCAAAACACATTGGATTATATAGGCAATAGATATATATATATATATATATATATATATATATATATATATATATATATATATATGCTTATAATGGAAAAACTGAAATAAAGATTGTTAAACAGACAGTTAACCTCTGGAAGTTATTTACCATCTAGTTTCTTCTACTGCTGTGTCTAACTGAAGGGTAAAGGAAAATTGGCTATTCCTAAATTATATAAATTCACATAGCAACTGAAGAATAATAAAAGCAAAATTATACACATTTTTGTGGATTATGTCTCACAGAAAGCAGAATCATCTCTCTCTCTCTTTTCTTGTTATATCAATACAAAACATTCTTCTTTCTTTCCATCTTCATTCAGTTTTGTTCAAGTCAACAGCACACCAGGGAATAAAGTGATTCTAATTAACTGGTGCATTGTATTAAGATTCTAAAAAGGGTTACATTCCGTGTTGATAATTCAGACAGGTGCTTTGCAATAGATTAACTCTGGCACATGTGTAGGTAGCACTGTGTCTTCTCACAAGCTCTCCCTTTTGAACTTGATATAGCAGTGCTTGCTTACCACTTCCTGTAAATTTAGCATTTCAAATCCAAACACTGTCATTTATATGCAAACTTGCTTAGCTTTCCATTCACCTTCTCTTTTTTCTGATTTAGCTCTCAACCTTCCATCTCCAAAACGTGGAACACTATCTCTCATACATATAAAGCTAATTATGAATTTAGGGTAGCAACAAATTTGAAAGACGATCATAATCTTTCTTCATTCATATTAGGAAATGTAAAAGTAAGTAACAAATCTGTACTGAGCTTATCTCTAATGGTACCTCTTTCTCAGACAGCAAAGATGTTAATATTCTTGCAGGCAAGTTCTCTTCCAACCTCACCACACCTATCCCCCATATGTCCCCCCACATTTCCTCTCATCTAAAATCACTTTGAACTCGGTCCTTTTGGCACTTTTCAAAATTAAAAACACCAGCTCTATGGGTCCTAACAATATAATTGGATATCTAATGAGAAGCACTAAGTCCCCTCTAGCAAAACCCCTCTATCACCTCTTCAACCTGAGTCTCTCCACTAGTTAAATCCGCAATATGTGGAGAGCAGCTGTTGTGGTACCTGTGTATAAAGGGGGACCCTCTACCGACCCTATAGGCCTATTACTTTTATTAGTGCTATTTGCAAGGCTATTGAATTTATTATAGCTGAACGAAAAAGCAGCGGTATAAGTGATCTTATATCCATAGATCTACACACGTTTATCTGTGTAAAAGGCAGAAAATGTCTACACAGCCTGCTTGAGTTTTTTGAAAACATTACTGAGACCATTGATAAGGGAGATGCAGTCCACACTGCCTACCTGGATCCTGCCAAGACCTTTGACACTATTGTCCATGCTTGGATTATTGACAAACTCTCCCAGTTCATTACCCATTCATGTTTCACTGTACTGCTACTTGCTGATCCCATATGGTTAATATCAGTGGTGTTTGCTCTAGATAGACAAGCATCATCAGTGATCTTCCACAGGGCTCTTTTCCTGGACCCAACTGCTTCGATATAAACTTGTCTGGCATGAAAGCTGATATCAGTGGAGTATGGCTAACCAGATTTGTTGATGATGGCAAACTATTGGGTAGTTATCAAATCCCATTCTGATACTCGCATCTACAGCAAGAGCTGGAATGGCAAGTGTTTGGTGTGTTAATCATGTGATTACCTTCAGTGCCAAGAAATGAAGTATAGTTTTCTTGGTTAATATAAAATTACATCCATGTATCGTATAGATAATGTTCAACTTAAATACAACACATTCATCAGGGAATTTAGTACCTTCATTGAAAACAGACTATCCTTTGACCACCAAGTGTCACTGTGGTAGTGAGAAAATCCTTCTTTACACATGGACTTTGGGTACTATTCTTGACAAAAGACTCACTTTTGACCACCGTGTTTCTGTGGTGGTTAGAAAATCCTTCAGCTTTGCACAGTGTATCCTTTGAAATATTTCCTCAAAGTCCAAAGAAGTTGCAGTTCAACTTTATTCCTCCTTTATTAGGTCATTGAAGACAGTGCCCCCTTTAGCACATACCTCACTAAGTACCTAAACCAATTTAAGATACCTCAGTGTTTCCTAGTTAAAAATATTTCATATCTCAATACCCTTAACTGTGATGATAGATTACTAGACCTGTCACTGTTTTCAGTGTTGTATAAACTCCTGAAGTTTGATCTCTGCTTAACTTTCTCTGCAGTGAATGACCCAGCACTTTGTGAACTCCTTCACCTGACCAGAACAACTGGTAAAGCAAACACCATAAATGTATATCATTACATCAATATCATCAAATGTTGCCACAGTATTTAACTTAATGTATTTCCCATTTGTGGAATAGGTTGCCCTAATATACCAAGCAGAGTACTTCCCTAGCAGCCTGTCAAACCAGTCTAGATGACTTGAAGGGTGATCTAAAATCTACAGCTGTCATACTTGAGGAAAATATAGTTAATAGGGGACATTGTTACTCTCATCAGTACTAAGTGATGTGACCAAGTTCTCAATGGTCTCCTTGGCTGTAAAGCTAGTAAGAACCTGTAAGCCTATAATGTGGAGTAAATGGGCAAAATATGGAATACTTGCTAGCAATGTCAACTAGGAAGCACAGGGTATGATTAAAACATCTGACTTTATATTTGTGTTTGAAAATGTTCCCTTGATTAATATAATTCCATATTATTTAACCATGCATATTTGTTAAAAAAATGACATATGTCTGTGACAGGTCCTTTCAATGTGGAACAATGTGGAGCATGGAATTTTTGGACGGATAATGAGGTAATTTGAAACATATGATCTCTGACAGGCAGAACAGTTCATTAAACACTAACCACAGACATGTGAGTCTGAATGTGTGTAGGTATATGTGTGTGTGTGCACGCGTGTGTGTTTGTGTCTGTGTGAATGTGCCTGAAAATAGCTTCATTCTCAGCATTTTTGCTAAACTTGTCCTGAAAAGGAGTTACATGTACTGCACTGATTTTCACTTGGTGTATGAACTACATTTCGTTTCTGATGGATTCTAACCTTTCAGTGGGCTGTAGTGTCTGATTTCTTCAGTATAGGTCAACCAGCACTGGACACAAACTCAAACACTTCCTCGTTGGCTTCTTCAAAGCTCAGGCTAATGGCCAATGGCAGGTCTCTTAACAAATCAACTTGCAGTCTATTTATCTGCAGGGATTAGGACATTTACACAGCTTCACACTGTGTTGTTAATTCTCATCCTTTATGGGGATGAGATGTGCACTTATAGACAGACCCACACTGCTCCTCAATTTACAAAAACTGACTCTCTTATGATCCAAAATTCCCACTTACTCATGCAATCTCATTAATCAATGCATCCTTACCCCCAAAATACGTATTGTCATCACATTTTCCTGTATGAGTTACAGCTAACATATTCCATAAGGTCACCTTGCCACTGTGCATTTGGGAGATCACACAGAGAGCCCTTAATACTCTGACGCTCTCTTTTTTGTGCCAGTTGTACAGCTTTCACTGACCAGCTTACTGTATATTGAGTACATTTTTTCAGAGGTGCACTAGTTGAAAGCCCCTCTTGTGTTCTTCATCATTCTTTTTGACTTCCAGGGTGTTCTTGTTAAGATCTGGGAAATACGCATCATCAGGAACATGATTCTTTTGGCCTTGTATTGTGTTGGTTTGTGATTTGTTACTCAACACTGACTTCTCCCTCTCTGATCTCAGTTAAGAGCTCTTAAACCAAACTTAATGCCATAAATGAAGCCTGATGGGCATTTTTTAGCCTTGCCTATATTGCCTCTCTCCTCCTTCTCCAAGCCACCTGTTTTTCCTTCATAATTCATTCTTTTTTTCCCCTTTATTCTTTGATTAAGTGTTAAGTGGATGAAATACATTATTTGAAAATAGGTGCTTATCTAAAGCATTTTGAAGGCCACATATCCTACGTCAACTTGTGGGCATTAAATCTGATTCCACTAGATATATTAAGTTTGTCAATGGCATGCTGTAGTCACATCTTTCTTCTAAAGATGTACTTCGAAAAATGACCACTGTTTGAATGCTTAACTTAATTGTACAGACTGTAAAACATATCACTTGCATTTAAAAATTGTAAAAAACATACAAACGTTTTGCCTCTAGTTTGTTACTGTACTATATGCAAATCTGTGTACTCTTTACTCTATGTATAAGTTTCTGTTTGTGTCTTGCACCATGGTGCCTGGGTTGTGGCTGAAAAGTGTCTGTTGATCAGCCTACTTACCCAGTTTTCTAAACAAATTTAAAAACAAGCAAGCAAGTAAGTAAAATAACTCAATACTTGAACATTTTCATGTGAAGGTGTCCCTGATTTGCATTACCTTTAACAATGGTATCTTATAAACAGGATAGTACCACCACGGCCATCATCATCATCATCATCAACAACCCACTTTTCCCCGTTTTCTACATAGTGTTAGAGTTTTGTGCCAACTGTTGCCATCTCTCTCTATTCAGTGCCACCCTCTTGTCTTCTCTCACAGAGTCTATCCACCTCTTTGCTGGACATCCTTGTTTCCTCTTTCCTTCTTCCTGTCTGTCCCAAATCTTCTTCACCAGATTATCTTCTGCTTTTCTGCCCAAACCACCATAATCAGTTCTCTTTGACCATTTCTGTAATTGGAGCTACTTTGACTTCTGCTCTTATGTCCTCATTTCTTTGTCTGTCCCACAAGGTGCATCCTTCCACCCTTCTCAGGCACTTCATTTACATCACCTCTAGCTTCTTCATCTGCTCTGCCTTTACAGGCTTCTGTAGCATACAGTAGTAATGGTCACACCACTGTCTTGTACTCATTACTGTTCAGCTCCTTTGGCATTCTCCTGTCATATACTACACCTGACAGTCTGTGCCAGTTGGCTGCAGCCCCTTTGATAGTAGCTTTGACCTCCTCATTCAAAATATCCTTTCTCCTCAACCACCCCTCCCAGATACTCTGATTTTCCCCATTTGCTGTCATTACAACTTTCTTATCTGTACTCAGCTTCATCCCATGTGCCTTCAGTTTTGCATTCCATTCAGTTATCCTTAGTTGAAGTTCTTGCTCAGAGTCTGCCTGTAATGCCACGTACAGCAGCTTTGTTGATTTGTCCTTTCTGACCTGTTTGCTAATGTAAGTCCATCACCAATATAAACAGCAGTGGGCTCAGAGCTGAACCCTGATGCACACCCACTCCCACTGGCAACCTTCCTCTATGAGACTGAACACTGTTTGTACTTGAGTTATTGGGTCCTTGTAAGATAGCTTTCACTAATTCTACCAATATGTCTGGTACTTCAAACTACCACCTGACTGCCCATATCAGTTTTCTTGGAACCTTGTCATATGCTTTCTCTAAGTTTAGGAATGCCCGTTGGAGTCTTTCCTCATCTCTAGTTTCTTCTCAACTATCTGATTCAATGCTAACATCAGGTCAGTTGTGCTACATTCTGATCTGAATCTGAACTGCTCATCTTCCATCTTTCTACTACTTTACATATTTGTTTATCAATCACTCTGTCCAGAACGTTCATGCAATGTGACAGGAATTTGATACCTTAGTATTGCCCACATTTGTGAATGTCCCCTTTGTTCTTGAACACTGGCATGATATGCTTATTCTCCAGTCATCTGGGATATCCCTTTCTCTAAACTGCTATGAATACCCTCAGGAACCATTTCTCCCCTGTCTTACCTAGCATCTTTATCATATCTGCGGTGACCTCATCCAAGCCTGTTGCTCTCCTGACATCATTTTCCTTACTGCTGTTCTTAATTCTAGGGTGAGCTTCTCCTCTTCTCTCACTGAAGGCTGTGTCTAGGGCCGTACAGCTTCTGTGGGGTTGCCTTCATTCAGAAGCTGCTGAAAGTACTCCTTCCATCTGCCTTTGATGTCCTGTGGACTGGTGAGCAGGTTGTTGGTGGCATTCCATATGAAGAGTGTCTGACTATCTTATTCTTCTTTCTTTATTTGCCTTTTAACCTGATACAGTTTTTTTGCCATCTACTGAACTACTTTCTAGAAGCTGGCAGACTGCCTTTGATGCCTTGTTCTTTGCTATTGGTACTCCTTTCTTAGCTTCTTTGCAAGGCAAGCGGTATTCCTTCCTGTCCTGGTCCATCTTTTCTATCTCCCTCTTTTTCCTGCCTTTCTCCTTTCTTTTGATGACTTCCTCGAATTTCACATTCCACCACCTGCTTTCCTTATGTACTTTATTTCCATACTTGGCTGAGTCACATATCTGTCCTGTAGTCCTCACTCCAGCTGTTTTAAGGGATTGCAATTCTTTTTCAACTTTGTCTATTTTCTCTTCGTCTTGAGGTGCTAGACGCCTTTGTAATTCCTTGAACTGTTGTACTTTATCTCCAGTCAACTTCCAGGTCTTTAGCCTGGTCTCTGTTGACCTTAGAGCATTCTCTGACCACTACATGCAGCTGATTATGGCAACCAGTAGTTTATGCTGTGGGTCAACCATTTCACTGAAGATGACTTTGCAATTGCTGATTCTGCTCCAATGCCCTTTCCTTACTAAGAGGAAGTCTACCTGAGTTGACGTTGGCCAGTCTTGTATGTGATCTTATAGCTGTTTCTCTTTCTGAACCATATGTTGGCTATTCTCACACCATTTCTGACACAGAAGTCTAAAATGGCTTGTCCTTCTTTATTCCTGGTAGCTCACCTATGTGGACCCAGGTATTCCTCGTATCCTGTTCTGTCTACCCCAATATATGCATTCAAGGCACCCGTTATTGATACCATTTCATGTTGTCCTACTTTATTGAGTGGTCCTGTAACAGTAGTATACTGATAACTGTAACAGCTGTCCGACTGCAATCTTTTTCTCACTATCACAGCCCTGCTGTGGGGCATAGGCTGAGATTATGAAAACTGTCCTACTATTGTTAGTCTGGAGTCTGATTGCCATGAGTCTGTTACTAGTTCTGATGATGTTCCTAACTGCATTCTGAAGCCTCTTCCTCACGGCAATTTCCATACCTCCTTCTGAGTAGTAGACTCTGGATCCCAAGTGCCTAAATGACTTTTGTACTTTGCAATTTCTTTGGACAGTGAGGAACATTGCCTTCTTCCTATAGAATATCAGATTTTAAGAGATAATATGAATGAATAACATAATATATGACAAAAAAGAATGATGTCTCTCGTTGCATAAACGTAAGTGTAGTAAAGTTATATTATGACTATTATACTTGACTTTAAAAGGGTAGATAATGAATTAGAAGATTAAGGTTATGAGCTACAAGCATAGCCTTACTGTAAATAAATTGATGTATATAAAGTGAATTTATGTCATCACATCACATAAGAGCTCACATGTAAGTCAAAACTGTATAAAGCTACAAGCAAGGCTGAAAATAAGTAGCAATAACATTCAATTTGTAAACAAAGGTATGGAAAGCATAAATATGTGAAGTTCTGCTCTGGGTATGTTTGCAAACATTATGAAAAGAAATACGCAGCACATAACTAACAAACTTGATCCTGTAGTCCTGAGTTTGATTCAGTTACATACTGTGTGGCTCTGATTGTAACATATCATCCATAGCATGGTCATCCAATATGCAGATGACTCAACTATCATCTGCACTGCTAAATCTCCTTCCACTCTACAGCATCTTACCCAAGAAGCATTTACTGCCACTGAAACCTGGATATTCCATAACCATCTCACTCTCAACCCCAATAAAACAAAACTTTTAATATCTACCCCCACAAAATCCAGCTCTGTTGTCAAGTCACTATTTTCCATTCACTCCCAAAATAACACCATGATTGAAGGTGTCCCCAGCACCAAATTATTAGGTGTCATCAATGATAACAAATTAACATTCGACCTTCACATTTACAGTAACATAAAAAAAAAAAGATCAAAACCTAGGTGCCATGTACAGGCACAACTATTTTCTTAGTCTCACTACTAAAAATGTTCAGGACTCATCCTTCCTGCTTCCAACACTTTTATGCAGTACTCCTATCCTCACAAAACTACAGTCCTCCTTGCGATCAAAACTAAACTCTTGCTATAACAAAGTCGCCAAATTTGCCACAAATGCTAAATATGCTACGCGTCATTGTTCCTCTCTGCATCAACTAAATTGGCTAGAATCCCAATAATATCTCACATTCTTACAATGAACTATAGCCTACAAGCTCATCTACCACCCAGAAACTTGACCTTCCCACTCTTCTATTCTGTCCATGTATCATCTGAACTGGCTCCTTAGGTCCAAAAACAAAATGTTACTATCCGTAGAAAAACACAAGCTCTCAGCTGGCCAAATGTTATATTCCTACTATGTCTCTAAGACATGGGATAATCTCCTCCCCTCACTCAGAGCAATCAACAACCTAACCTCCTTTAAAAAATCCCTCAAACTGCATCTCTCCTCTAAATGGCTTTGCTCCTGTTCCCAAACAGACAGCCACAACTCCTGACTTCTCCTTCCAGTGATATTCCTCTATCTATCACTTCATTTCCTTTATTTCTGCCTACTTAATGCTTACCTGTAACTTTCACCAGTCCTATCCATCCTCCACACTTATATTTCCTCCTATATTCTCTCTGTACTTAATCTCCTCATAGCTACACACCTGCAGATATATTACTTTCTGATGTACTTGAATAGACCCTATGCACCAATGTAATTATCATTTGCAAACATCTTCTGTGAAATATATGTCTGTCATTGCTTCTATATGTCAATGATTATATTTCTTCTTTGTTTCTGGCACCATTGCTTCTAATACACAAATTCATGCAATGTAATTGTACTATATGATTTTTATATGTTAATGATTGTATTTATTTCTTGCACCATTGCTTCTATTTCAGTCTCATGCAATGTAACTGCACTGTATGATTTTGTTTTTCTATCTACACTATATTTATTCTCTTTATATGTATCTTTGTGGAGCTTTTCTCCCTGGACTTCCACTGAAAATGGGCTCATTTCAGGCCCAGTGGACTTTCCTGGTTAACAAATGCAACAAATAAATAAAATAATAAATAATCCATATACTTAGATTACTGGTGCATTTAGCAACATCCAGAGTTCCACATCTCTATCACATTGTTTGGTTTCCCTTGTACTACTGCACTGCTTGAAAGTAAAGCTGGTGAAACTTCCAGCAGTTAGTATTTTGTTAAATCTTCTTTTTTAATGATAAATCACCAGCATGGCCACCTACCATCAGCACTTTGGCAGACATCACATACAAGCAGCCAACACAGGGTTTTTTGGTTAAGTTCCTAACATCACCTGTGGTGGCTAATGTAAATACCCACATCACCTAAAAGGAATTCTGTGCTCTCCACTGAAATGTCTGTACTCCTACATATATATCTGTAAATGCTGTGATCGCCAGCTTGCAATGCCAGACCCACATCCACTGATCTTGTGGATACTCTTGTTATGGAAGCTTCTATTTACACAGAATCAAGAGGCCACAGTTTCCCCCTTGCAAGATATTGAGTCCGCTGACCCTCTACACTTGCATCGTCCATCCATTGTAGTCCAGTGCTTGAGCTGCTAGGCATCTGAGTCATAGTAAAGGCTTCATCACTGTATGCCACAGAACTTGGGCTCCATTATTCATATTTTTATAACCTAATATTAAATGGTGCCAGGAAGAATTACAAATAAGTCATTGCTTATTTAATGTAAAAAATGGTGTGTCTTCAGCCTCCAGAAACTATTTTTGTACAAGACAATTTATCAGACAGCTGGAACTTGTAAAATTTTGGATATGGAAATAAAACTTTATAGTTTTACTGTGAGCAGTTTATTTGAGACTCTGACATGGTACAGTATGCTATATTTCTGCAAGGTGTGGGGGGTTAATGTATATTATTTATATGTTTTTTTGAAAGAGAGAGAGAGAGAGAGAGAGATAATGTATTGCATTTATAAGAGACAGAAGTTTTAATGTTACTATATGCAGTGTCTGAGAGTACAGATGCTTGCACACTGAATAATGATATTCATACAAAAGGCAGGCAAAAGACTGTGCAAGTTACTCAATTCATTAGTAGTAGATAGTTAGTAGTAGATAGTTAGTAGTAGATAGTTAGAAGTAGATAGTTAGTAGTAGATAGATCATTAATGTGTGATATCAGAAATGATCAGATAAGTGGCAGACTTGCAAGACAGACTGAGTTAAATTGATTGATAGATATAAAATTAATGTGTTTCATCACATTACATAAAAGCTCACATATAAGTAAAAACTGTGTAAAGCTACAAGCAAGACTGTAAATGAATAGCAGTAGCATTCATGCTGTAATGAAAGTTATGGAAAGCATAAATATGTGACATTCTGTTCCAGGTATGTTTACAAACATTATAAAAATTGTTCAGCAATTAACTAAATGACTTGAAGCTACAAGAACAACCACATCTCTAAAATGTGTAAAATGAAATAAATAAAATTATTTTGAAGAGAAGGCATATGTAGAAAAAAAACTAAAAGGTTAGCTGTTTGTAGGCATAAAGTTGTGAGAATATAAGTAGTATTAATACTGTGTAATACATTGCACGATGAGTAGCAAAATGACCAGGTAGGTGCATTAGTTGAAAGTTTAATAGTAATTATCAAATGTTTGCATTTAGACGAGGAACTATTTCTGATTGTATTGCATTCTTTGCTTAAATAACAGAAGCAGTGAGTTTGAGACAGAATGAACTGAAACTGCTAATGTGTAAATTGCTTGCTAATTTGGGTTGTAATGTAAGGCTAGTACTTGAAGACAGAAAAATGAGAATACAGAATTCAATACCACATAGTAGGAATGGAAACTCAGGCCATGCAGGCTCCTTTGACTTGCAAGTGTATTATGAATAGTGAAACAAATTTGTAATGTAAATCAGCAGACTAATATTTTGTTGTATAAGTATAAAGTTTTATTTTCTGGATTCACCTGTCCACCAGGAGTTTATTATATTCCGTTACATACAGCAGTGCTAGTAGTACCAGGAGGCTTCAGGCTTTGAGGAGAACCAAGTTGTTGTTAAATAAAAATGCGCGTATGTGAAATGTGAATGATTGAAATGTGAATAATTAAAATGACAAGCTAAGCCTAGTGAATGAGTGAACTTAATAGATACTGCTGTGAAACAGTACAATTTGTATCTGCTTACATCCAGATTATCTTGATGAAGGTATACAGAGTAAGCACTGGACTTGTTATAATGAAAGACATTCTTTCTGCTGTACAGGTTAACCAGAATTATTAATTTATTTACTTACTTATTTTTACAAATTAAGCTTGACTAGAAATATTCCAAGCTATGCACTTTTAATTCATCCTGTTTCCTTGGTACTTGATTTGTTCAGAGAGCTTTTTGGTAGTATTGTTGATTACATAATAACCAAAATCAAACTGTGGAAAACAAATTCAGAAATAAAAAATCCACAAAATGGTAATAAAGACCCTTTTATTAAGTGCTTTCATCCTTACTGTTTGCATAAGTAAGCTATTTAATTAAACTAAAGAAAGTTTATTAGCAGTTCAGTTGGATATTTTGAATAAAGATTTAACATTTTTGCCAAGTAAAAGGGTTGATTTAGCACATACACTAGTAGGGTTGTGCTTATTTTTCTAAGAAATTGAATGCTAATTATGTAATTTACAAATTGATTTTTGCAAGCCTTCTACTTTGAATTCACCCTTAGCATTTCCGTTGCAAGTATTTCAGGAAGCCTTTGAAAAGGACATTATTAATGCTTTAACAAAAAAGACTGAGGGACATATTTTAATCTAACATTAAAAGAAAGAAAGCCTTTAGCTGATTTCATTAAAGAATATGAAAGCAGATAAAGGCAATGGAATTGTAGTTGTGTCAGAAAGATTATATTAAAACTATTAAGCACGTTACACTACAGAGAGGAATATAATGAATTACAATGTATGAAATTCATCATAATTATAATAATATTAAAAATATATTATTGGATTTGCAAGTTCAAAATTATATTTAGTCATATATGTACACCTTTATGAAAGTAGATTACCCAAAATTGGGAGTTTTATTTGTTATTCCAAAGAAACATAAACCATAGACCATTTTAAGCTTAACACTCTTAAGGATCCCCAATCATGTCCCAGGACCAGTGTGCTTACCAAAAATAAAGTTCTGTGTCAGCCCACAGCTGTCAAGCAACTACACCTCTCCCTCGTAATGTGCACTGTGTTTCCAACTGCGATGGTAGTCTCTCTATACTTCATTGTCCTTCTTTATGCACTCCTATGGCAGACTGTCTGTTTTGTATGCAGATGGGTATTCTTTGCAAGTACATGGACTAGTTATGAGAATTAGCTTTTTCTGACACTAAAAGAGACACAGCTGATTAATTAATTCAGGCAATATTATTTCTCACATCTGTTTACATTTATGCTTTAGCGAGATAGATTAGTAATATTTCTGATATTTCTGATAATTTTGCAAAAAATGGTCTTTGATTAACAAGTACATACACAGCAGTTGAAGTTTTACATCATTGTGTTAGACCTTGCTAACTGGTATGGGATGACATTTTGCTTGACACTTGACTAAAGCTATACCTCACTATACTCACAAGCAACAGTGATGATACTAACAGTAACCCAAAGTTACTAGTTTCATGTAGTATTTTATTGTCAGTGTTTAATAATATTGCATATGCTGCTTGCTTACTATTTTTCTTGCTGAACTGATTGTCTTTATCGCTAAGTTCTATATATTCATAATGTTTGATGATCAAATTGTGTCTTTTTAACTATGCACTGCCGCTATATATATATTTGTATTGATTACAAATGTTATCACATTTGATGTAGCCCACTACGCAAATAATCTACTTAAGGAAGAGTTAATCTACACCTAACCCACCCCCCCAAAAAACTAGTAGCCTTTTCTCATTTTTACATTTGAGCCTTGTCTTTACTACCACCTCTGAAGTTTTTCGGCTTTGCTGGTGACTGAATATTCTCAGCGAAAGCTGTTTCAGTGGACAGCTAGAGAAGGCTGGCTTCATAACATAATCTGCCTGTCTCTATTATATTCACACCACAGTAGCTAATCAATCTAACCTCATTCTCCAGCATTATTTTCTTAATTTTTGTCCTTTCATCTCTTGCCCTAGACAGTGGCCCCCAGCTATCAAGCAATCACATCTCTCCCTCCTAATGTACATTGACTCCAGCTGTGAGTGCAGTCTCTCTAAGCAAGTTGAAAGAACAAAGGATACCTGCACTGAGGATTAAAGTTTTTCATCCTACATTAACAGACCTGTATGTTATTGCTTTTAAATAACTGTTGCAAGTATTTTTAAGTTCTTTCAAATAATTTTATTGTTGTTTTGTGTATTGCTGTATTGAAAATTACAGGTATGCAATGTGACTTGAGACGTAGTCAGCACCAACCCCTCAACTCTGGTCCTAGTTTAATAGTGCCTTTTTCAAATATAATCTGCTTGTTTGTTACCCCTGAATTAATAGGGTATATGCAGAGACTAATGCATTGTTTCTCTAGTTACTCTTTTTATGTAGCTGAGCTGTAACATATATTTTTCTTTACTGCATAGAATGAAACTTCCTCTAACAATAATGAATATAACCTATACATTTTTAGGGTAATACAACCACCACTAATAAATAATATGAATAAAAGTGATTTTCTGCCATCAGGAAACCTTCCCAGATTTCCACTCACCCCACTCCCCTACCTCTATATCCCACCCCCCACCTTCTCAAACTTTCTTACCTTAGCCCCACCCTCACATACATACTACCATTATACAGCACCTTGTTCCCACCAAAACCTAACTAACCAATAGCAACCTCTTACATCACCAAATTACTGTAACTGGCAAATAATTAGATTCACCTTTACAATTATATTACCATTCTATAACAACTTCCTACACCAAAATCTAACCAACCAATAGCATCCTCTTACATCTCCTTATGCCTATAACTTACAATACCTATTCTTTACTCTTCACCATCTAAAGATGCTGTGCTTTAAAACACCCCATACCCTAAACTCCCCACTCCCTACTATGATACAATGTCTCACTTTAACCACTCTCATACTCATATTATTAACCTACTCTACATCTTACCAGACACAGCTCCCTGACTACTTCACCTACTAACAAAAGAAGCATGATTACAGTGTAACCCCTTCATCCATCCTGTTGAGTATACATCCCCACTTATATAAAAATCACTACAGTAACTTTATTAAACCTAAAATACTCCATACCTCCAAAGAATGGACAAAGGTACTAACACCACATAAACTGAAACAACAAATACATATAAGTGTACTACCTGAATTTACTGCTAGCAGGTGATATTTATCCCATCCCTGGATCCTCTCACCCACCAAGTTACTCCATAAGTAATAAACCAACCATGCCCAAAAACCTAAACTCCTCTCCCAGCAATATAGGAAATGGCAACAAGAAACTCAATCTATTCCATATGAACATCCAACGCACTGTAAAAAAAATTCCTGAACTACATGCACGGTTAAAATATCACTTCCCGGATCTATTAGCAGTAACAGAATTTTGTCTAAAACCAAATATTAGTAACACAGAAATACTCCCCCTGGCGTTAACATCCTTAGAGATGATAGACCGAACAAAAAAGCAGGGGTAGCAGCAATGAAGAACTGGATAACACTTTCCATGACCACTTTATCTTTGGCATTGCCGAACTACTACTCAGAGAATCCCAAAACACATCAACCTACTCTAATAATCTGATGACATCCTACTTAGTCTCACTTCCCTTTTCCATTAATACTCACTCTTTTGTCCTTTCAACTAGCATCTATCATAACAATCAAGTATTGCCTCAAACAAATTAAACTCAGTACACTTGCTTTTTTTTAATTTCTTCACGTCTTTTGAGTTTCTAATGCCATGATGGGAATGGACCCTATTCCTAACTCAAATTACGATTAAAGTTCATAAAATTATTATTGTTTCAGTCTTTGATGTCAGCCAGAAGTACTTTCCACAGCACTTACAATGTGCCCAGTAATGACGACTCCTGCAATTTGTATGGAGTTACATGTATTGGTAACATATCTAAATACGGTTGTAGATATATTTTTTTATAAGACCCGTTGCTCCTACTACTATTGGAATTGTCTGGTTGTCTTTCTTCCACATTGCTCTCATTTCTGCTTGCAAATCCTGATATTTTATGACTTTGTGTACACAGAACACTGTAGTCAGTGGGTGTGGTGATTTCAATGATCAATGCTTTTTTGTCTTCTTTCCATGGGCCACTATATCTGGTTTTCTAGCACCTATCTTTTGAATTGTTGATAGTGGGTGATCCCATGTGATGTAGACGTCATCATTTTCTATAATGCTTTGTGGCTCATGTTTCCAGTGTTTTTCAGACACTTCAGTACCATAATGTTTGTACAATCCCCAGTGGAATAGTCTTGCCACATTATTATGCCCTTCAGTATACGGTTCTTCTGCCATTAGTATGTCACAACCAGCAAAGAGGTGTGTAATTGTTTCCAATTCTGTTTTGTAAAACCTACATTTGTCTGTTTCTTCCACATATTCAATGGACTTTGTAAACCAATGTGTTTGTAGCCCACTATCTTGGGCCGCTAATATTAACCTTACATCTCTCGGCTTGAATTCGCCTCTCCTTAGCCATTCCTGTGTTAGAGTCTGATCATCATGAGGTTTTTCCAGAAGTTTTCTATACTTGCAACTATATTTATACTTTTTCCACATTTCTTGCCTTCTCATCTGGTCCCTCACCTTATATTCTTTTTGTTTTTTGGCACATTCAATTGCTGCCTGATTTTTATCTACTTCTGGTTTCATTTCCATTCCTGCTTGACGCCGGTATGCTTCTGCTAGATTAAAAAGAGAAGTCATGTTAGATTTATTTTCCTCATGTTTCAAAATCTTTCACTATGTTTGGGTCTTGTGAGGTCAGCAGATATGTGTGCAGTCCCATGATTGCAGATCTGTACATGTGATCAATTCACCCTGCCTTTAGAACGGGGAATATATAATCTTGGTATGCACTGATTTTTATAAATCATTTGGCAAGCATGAAGCATCCTTCATGTTTTCCTGTCTAATCTATCCAACATGTTTTGGGTCCAGTCAATCACTCCAACACTGTAAGTTAGGGCAGAAAGAGAAAAATGGTTTATAGCTTGAATTTTGTTCCTAGATGTCAACTCTGTTTTCATTATTAATTTAAATCTTCTAAAAGTATTTCTTACTAAGTTTTATTCAAATTTGTTCATGTTTTATTGTTGATCCTTCATCAACTCCCAAATATTTATACAATCCCTCTTGCTCAAGTTCTTTTATATCACATTCTTGTCCCAAACTGATGTTTTCTTGGTGCTGCAGTTTTCCTGCTTTAAAGGTTGCTTTTGCACATTTATCAAGACCAAATGACATTCTTACATCATCTGAAAAAGTTTTGACAACTCGCAGTTGTGCTTTCAGTTCCTCATCTGATGCACTATACAGTTTTAAATCATCTTCAAAGAGAAGATGAGAAGTCTTTACACTTTGTTGTTTTCTAGGCGCCACATTATAGCCATGGCCTAAGCTGTTAAGTAGACAGCTTAATGGGTTAAGGGCAAGACAGAACAGCAGCAGTGACAAAGAGTCACCCTGGAATATCCCCCTTTGAACTTATATCCCTGGGATAATAATTTGTCCTTTGGCTTAATTGTGAAGTGGTCTGCCACTGCTTCATGGTCACTGTAATGTAGTCGATCAGTGCAGGATGCATCTTTACATTTTTAAGCACTCTTGCTCCTAATTGATTTCCTGGAGATATCTTAAGAATAGCAGCCAGCTCAAATTCCTTTCCATTCTCATATGTCTATTCAGGAATCACATGTCCCAGTACTGGAAAAAATCTCCTCCCTGATCTTCACAATGGAGACAACTCCAGTTATATGTAGACCAGCGTACAGCACTACCACAGCTCTCTTAAACTTCATCACTATTAACTTAGCCAGAAATAAAGATCGACTGGTTTCTGCCATGCTTCTGTATCTGCCCAACGCCTTTGATACTGTTGTCTTTCAAGCACTTATATCAGTGTGTTCTCCAGCTACCTTTCCAATAGACTGAAGTCTGTTAACTGGATTCATTCTTATCTCATACTGGGGCCACTGCTTTTCAGCATATTTGCCAACAACCTACACTCTGTCAAATGTCAAGTATCCCTCATACAATATGCTGACGATTTCACATTTAATCTGTTCTTCTGCTAACATAATTATTCTAGAACTCCTCACCCAAGAGGCATTTTCATCATTTGAAAGCTGACTCAGTGACTTCCAGCTTCTATTCAACCCCCCTCCAAAATAAAAAGCTTCTGCTATTTCTCCCAAAAGCCCTTAGACACCTCAAACAAAAATTCTCAATAACTGCATCTGATAACACCCCTATAAAAGTCAACCCCCATACCAAGCTACTAGGCATGACAATTGATAATAACTTGAAATTTGACTTACATGTTCAACAGGCTAAATTTGCCTATGTCACAAGTGATAATTCAACAACGGTGTTTTGAAAAAAAAATCACCAAAAATGTGAGTCATTCTACAGAACAAAACACTACTTAACTTATTCATCCAGGAAGCTTCTGTCATCTACATTCCTACTCTCCACTGTATTATATGGTTCCCCAATACTGCTTAACTTTCAAACTTTCATCCAAAATGAACTAAACTGGTGCTACAATAAAATAGCAACATTTGCCACTAACTCATCAAACAGAGAACATCACCGTTTAGCCTAAAACAGCTTGACTGTTTAGAGTTACCCGGGTAACTCATTTACACTCAACTATGCCTAGTCCACAAATTAATATACAAGCCCTACTAGACTTATTGCACACACACATGCACATGGCTAGGCTACTTTGATTTGAAAACAAAATGCTTTTCACTGCCTACAAACCACATATAACAGCAGGAACCTCTCTTTCTATTCCATTTATATAGCCTGCTCCTGGATCTCTATCATCTTATCCCTTAGATATACTAGCAACCTTTCCAATTTCGAGACCAGTCTAAAAAATATCAGTCTAACACCTGGGACTGCACATGCACACCCCTCAAAACAGATGCATGACCACCTTCTCTTTATAACTATGCCCTTCTCACTCTAAACTCACTAACATCTGCACAACTTAGCAGGCAGTAATGGCCTAACATCAAAAGAAGTGGTGACTTTAGTGATATCATGCTACTAATGTGTTCTCTTCTATCTATTCAGCCAATGCTTACTACTGTTTATTTTCGCCTGTCAGGTCCTTCTTTAACATTCACATCTTTTAATAAAAATCAGATCTCTCTCCATGGCCTTTATTTTCCTTCTGCTCAGTACTGCTCGTTTTGTTCTATTCCTATGTCTATTTTGACATCAGAATACCCTATTATTTCCCAGCTCCATATATTATTAGAAATATAGTTCATATTTTGAATACCTATTTGTTTACTTTGACATAGTTAAGAACTTAGATTCCCGTGGCATGTTTTAAACTTGAAAGACTTTAAAAGACTTATTCAAACGTCAGTGCAGTAGTACAAATTCTATTCATAAAGGGTAATTAGGTACTCAGGAAATTTCCTGTAATGTTCTACTATTGACAGAAATGAGTATGCCATTATAGGAATTGCTGGGACAAGATATGGAATGGTAATTGTGTGCAGTGCAAAAAAAAAAAAAAAGATTTAAATTGCTTAAGCAGTACCTAAGTATTGAGAGTAAGACAGTCATATTTTAAGTAGGAGGACTTTCTTGGCTGGCAAGACACATAGGTGATCAAAACTAAACAAACTTCCTGTAGAACACTTAAGAAGATAATACAAAAATAAATAAACATTTTTTTTCATGTGGTCAAGCCCCCCCCCCCCCAAACCCCTGCTATTATATCAACTCAGAAATAGCACAACAGTGAGGAAAAGAAGTTTTCCTACTACATGGTATAGTGAAACCACATTCATACACCAGGTCTATATTAGAACACCGAACATTCAAAATGTCGAGTGTTCTAATATCAAACCCTAGCAATCGAAAAAAAAAACCCATCGAACATTCGGAACACAGAATTTTTTCCTAGGGAAAAATTTGCTGTTCCAAAACACAGATACACAACACAAGTACACCAAACAAACAGCAATCCACACACATACACCTAAACCCTTACACCTAACCCTACACTAAACTATACATACACCACTATCTATCCACTTACCTTAACCCAAATCCTAACCATAAGGTCCGTTACTATCGCACAGTCACCTCACCCGTGCACTAACCCTAACTCACCTAACCCACCCTAACTCACATGTCCACACAATCGCACACTTACCTGACCCGTGCCCTAACCCTAACTCACCTAACCCACCTAACCCACCCTAACCCACACGTCCACACAATCGCACACTTACCTGAACCAGACCCGTAACTTTCCACCAGAGTGCTGAAAATACTGAAGCAACAGAAACGGACAACCAAATTCTTTCCCTAAGAAAGAATTTGGTTTCCTGTTAGTTTGATATTTTCAGTGTTCACTGAAAATGGGTCAATATTAGAACACTCGACATTTCAAATGTTCAGTGTTCTAATATAGACCCCATACACCTACCCCATACAAACTTCTGTGCTAAGCACAACAATTCTTCAAGCAACACCTTTCAAAATACATTCACATGCATTAACGGTATTCACTCACTACTGACATTACTGGCATACAAAAAAAAATAATCCAGAAGCACCTTCCACACACATCACATCCTCATGTCACCTACCTCACCCAACGTCTCCTTATAAAACACACTAGCAACACAGTTGACCACCCTGCAGTCACATACACTCACACAAATGTGCATTCGGTCTCTCTACACACCCAACACAAATATCAACCAAATGAAAAATCAACCAAACAACATGCACTTGTGTCTACATATATATATATATATATATATATATATATATATATATATATATATATATATATATATATATATATATATATATATGTGTGTATATCTGTACACACACACACACACACTCCCTCACTCACCCTGTGTTATCAGAACAAGACAGAAGAGGCACTTTGACCAGAAAATAGCTTTTATTAAAACATAAAGCAAAAACAGTAGCTCCATAGTGCAAACCTTTCCTCAATAAACATAATACATACTCTCTACAGTCTTTCATGCCATTTTAGGTTTACTGGCAAATTAAATTCAGATCGTTTCTACCCTGTTAGATTCTTTAGTAGAACATCTCCATGTTGTCTCAGATTCCTTCATGGTATCTCTTCTCTTCCACTGCATACTTCCCACAGTCTCTACTCCAGGTTCACCCCCCTGCAGTGAGAGGCCATCTTTCTGATCTACAGGGCCATAGTCCTCCTCTCTTCTACATTAAACTAATGATGTATTTGATTATTTACAGTCCAGTTTAAATATATTTCTTTAGGTAATAGAAGGACATTACTAGATTTGGGAAAGAAGAAAACAACATATTCTATTTGGCAATATTTGCAAAAATAAATCATTTGTACAACATCCTAGAGTAAAGCCAAATGCATTCTGTTATACTGATCTCTTCCACAGATAAAAACCCACTACCAGATAGGGAGCCCACTGTCTTCTGACCCATAGGATGGTCTATAAGCCTGAAAATACATCTGCATTGTGATGAGTTGAGCCTGAACAGTCTCAGTATTTCAAAATGAAACAAAAAATAGGACCAAAAACCATGGAGTAGCACAGACTCTACTAGAAAGATAAGTGCTTTCATCTCAAATAACCATAAAATGAGACTTAATCACATCTAACAGGTGAAATAAGTTACAGAATAAATGCAATCAAAAAAATCGCATGACCATCAGTCAAATAAATGAATACATACTATGAACCAGCAGTAAAACATCAATAAAAATTTATGAAAAAAAAACTTTTTATAGTCGCAAGAAATATAAATTAAAAAATATATTTTTTGTGTAAAGGAATTATATTATTTGCAATATTATTTTTAACAAACAGCCAATAGGAGCCAAGTCATTAAGGCCAGGCCAACCAACAGCTTTCAAAAAATGAATCCGATATAATTTGCATTTTTTCCAATTAAAGTACCCAAGCCCCTCCCCTAATATTATGGAAAACTTTTTCAATATTACAAAATTTAAAGTGATGCCCTTCATGTCCTAAAATGTACCGAAAAAGGGCATTAGTTGTTTTCTCATTTTTAATCTCTTATTGGTGCTCATATATTCTGTCACATAACCTCCGCTCAGTTTTTCCAATATAGAAGGCTGGGTATTGCTAACATAAGAATGCAAACACAATACCCTTAGTGTCACAAGTGAGTTCACCTCTAAGAAGAAAGGAACCCTGTTAATGCCAAGCAGTTCACCCATATGCACGAACTGACAGAAGGGGCAGTGGCCACATTTCCCCATAAAGGATTGGAAATGAATTTGCAAAATCAGACCCCATTCCATCACATTTTTTAAATTAAACCCCTTCCTATATACAAAAGCAGGTTTCTCCCCTAATTTTTCTTTGGTTTTCATTTAAAATAATCCAGTTATTCAAAATAATTTTCTTGATGGTAAAACTGTCACAATTGAACACTGAAGTAAAAGCAACAGTGAAATCCCTAGTCTGTAAACAAATAAAATCTGAATTGGGCATAAAATAGTATGCAAGCCTTCTAACATGGTCATAGCATCAGGACAGATGGAACCTAGAATAGAAGAAAAGTGATTATTTTGTCTTTTAAAGATCACTTCATTCTTAATGTTATCAATAACAGCCTGTGGATAACCTCTCTTAGAAAACATGGCATTTAAGAGTTCGCATTCTGGTAAAAAAATGTTCAGCAGTTTGTAATCATATGGCCCTCTCTAATTCATTGCCCTTTTAGCATCAATTTTTTTTCTGATGGAGCCACTGAGAACTATTAAAATGCAAGAACTTATTAGAATAGGTGGGTTTCTGAAAAATTTTTGAAATATAATGACCATGAACCAGATTTTTTTCCTATAACACATCCAAATAATAAATGTGTTTGCCACCAATAACATGAGAAAATCTTAAAAAGGTTGTAGAATTATTAACAAAATCCATAAAATCATAAATACTTACTTTATTGTACCTCCGGACAATAAAAATATTGTCCAGGTATCTCAGATAAATCTTGTAGGCTCCATCCCATTGTCACAATATTCACAAACAACCCCCCACATGCAGCTCCCATAACACCCATCTTTCGCAGAAAATATTAATTCTCAAAAATCATATAATTATTTTTCAGGACAATTTGCAGGACTACTTCATATAAATTAATAACATCTTGGCTTAAACCCTTTTTAAACAGGAAATCAGTAAACCAAGAAATCCCTAAATCCTGTGCTATAATTGAATAAAGATCTTTTACATCCACTGTTATAAAAAGAAAACAGTCATCAATCTTTAACTTTTACAGTGCTTTGGGAAATCCCATGAATCAATGCATAGATGTTTTTTACTCTGCAGTAGATGTTTATGTTTAAAATCCAGAAGTTTAGTAAAAGGGTTGGTAATAGAATGACGAGTATCCACAATGGAATGCATAGCTTATTTATGATAATGCGTCCTTCAGTCAACATATAACTGAGCTGCATTTTAAC
The DNA here is from genome assembly GCF_019279795.1 of Protopterus annectens. Taxonomy (NCBI): domain Eukaryota; kingdom Metazoa; phylum Chordata; order Ceratodontiformes; family Protopteridae; genus Protopterus; species Protopterus annectens. Next base: position 257,330,522 of record NC_056742.1, on the reverse strand, counting down.
TTTCTGATAAGCAATATTCAACTCGTTCTTAGAGACTGGTGTATAAGTCTCCTCACACAAGAGACTAAATTGTATCTCAATAGTGTTGTCTGTCCATTACAAGTAGTCCCCTGCCTATATCATATTGCATCAACGTAACATTTAAATATTTCAAAAACAAAACCCACAAAACTGCAGACATCCCAGCAGAAAAAAGCAAATGACAAACAAATCCAAAAAGTGCTACTATTGTATTGTATGCACCTGAATATACTTCATGTTATTTAAATATTTCACCCAAGACAAATGTTTGGGCAAGATTAGTGTTTTACACAATACTATTATGACAGACTTGCTGTCTGAACAAGGTAGAAGTGATTATTTAAGAATAAGGCTTTATGTAACCCACCCATGCATCCCATTGTGGATGCTCGTCATTCTATTATTGCCCCTTTTGTGAAATTTCTGGATGTTAAGGTTAAACATCTACTGAAGAGTGAAAAATATCTATGTATTAATTCATTGGGTATCTTAAAACATTGTAAAAACTTGACGTAAAAGATCTTTATTCGATTATACCACATGATTTAGGGATTACTTGGTTTACTGACTTCCGGTTTAAGCCAAGATGTTATTCATTTATATATAGAAGTCCTGGAAATTGTGCTGAAAAATAATTCTATTATTTTTGAGAGTGAATATTTTGTGCATAAGATGGGCATTGCTATGGGAACTGCATGTGGGGATTTGTTTGTGAATATTGTCATGCTTGAATGGGAACATCACTTTCTCTTTAATAATGAATGCTTTGGAGCCTGCGAGATTTATCTGAGATACCTGGATGATATTTTTCTCATCTGGAGGTACAATAAGGCAAGTATTTATGATTTTTATGGATTTTATTAATAATTCTACTACCTTTTTTAAGATTTTCTCATGTTATTGGTGACAAAAGTATTCATTATTTGGATGTGTTATTGCAAAAGATTTGGTTCATGGTCATTATATTTCAAAACTTTTTTTCAGAACCGCAACTATTCTAATAAGTTATATATTTTAGTAGTTCTCACCCACTATATCAAAAAATAAATCTGTGCTAAAAGGGCAATTACTTAGAGCGGCCTGTATGATTACTACTTTTGAAGATTTTTTTTATCAGAATGTAAACTCTTAAATAACATGTTTTCTAAGAAAGATTATCCACAGGCCTTTATTGATAACATTAAGAATGAAGTGATCTTTAAAAGACAAAATAATCACTTTTCTCCTGTTCTAGGTTCCATTCTTTCTGATGCTCCTATCTGTCCTGATGCTATGACCATGTTAGAAGGCGTGCATACTATTTCTATGCCTAATTCGAATTCTATTTCTTTACAGACTAGGGATTTCACTGTTGCTTTTATTCCAATATTTAAGTGTAACAGTTTTACCATCAAGAATATTATTTTGAAGAACTGGATTATTTTAAATGAGGACTGATTGTTTAAAGAAAAATTAGGGGAGAAACCTGTTTTTGTATTTAGGAAGGAATTTAATTTAAAAAATGTAATGGAACGGGCACCGATTGTGCAATCTAATTTCCAACCCTTTATGGTGAAATGTGGGTTAAACTCAATTGCGACACTAAGGGTGTTGTGTATTTAGCCTTATATCAGCAATGCCCGGCCTTCTATATTGGGAAGACTGAATGGAGAATATGTGACAGAATATATGAGCAACAATATGAGATTAAAAATGAGAAAACAACTAATGCCCTTTTCGGCACATTTTAGGACATGAAGGGCATCACTTTAAATTTTGTATTATTGAAAACTTTGACTGTAATGTTATGGGAGGGGCTTGGGCACTTTGTTTGGAAAAACACAAATTGTATTGGATTCTTTTCTTGAATGATGTTGGTTGGCCTGGTCTCAATGACTTGGTACCCATTGGCTGTTTGTTAAAAATAAGATCGCAAATGAGATTATTCCTTTAAACTCAAAAAAGTTTCTTAAAAGTTGTATTTCTTGCTACTAGAAAAAGTTTTTTATTAATTTGTATTAATTTTTATTGATGTTTTACTACTGGTTCATAGTATGTATTCATTTATTGGTTTGATGGTCATGTGATTTTTGATTGTATTTATTCTGTAACTTATTTCACCTGTTAGATCTGTTGAAGTCTCATTTTATGGTTATTCGAGACAATAGTGCTTATCTTTCTAAAAAAATCATTACTGCTATGTGATTTTTGGTCCTATTTTTTGTGTGTTTTGATGTCAATATTTGACAGTGAACATGAAGGATAAGGAAAGCATCCCCTGACAAAGCTTAGTATTCCCATCATGCTCTGGATGTGTCTACAAGTGGGGAGGGTGGTCCATGCAATGTAAAATCCTTGCTTAGAAAATAATACTTTAGTGATAAAAACACCACTAGAATGTGAAGCAATCCCTATCAATATAACCTGATCTCAAGTCTACTTACCTTATGTCTTAAAAAGTGTATTATTCTTCCTCAAAATCTTTTGAAAGCACTGTTACTAAATCTACCTCTGATGCACCAGTCACCTGTGAATGGTTTACTGAAATCTGTGGGTGTTAAAACTGACTCTGGACATAGTTTTCTTCTGTCAACTGTTAAAAAGCATAGCCTGCCTTTAGCATCCATTTTACTTTTAGGGTCATCTCCTAATCCAACAAATCTTTACCAGGGCATGCTAGAGATTCAAAATAAGGTACAGATTCCTGATAGTATCCGGTTTGCCCCAAATGAATGACTGCACTTACTTAGTGCTTGTAATAGGCCAATTTCTCATTGCTTCTAACCGTTCTTTCTGGGGCCTCACAATATTTCTTCCCTTTACGCATCCTAAATATAGGCCTAGCTTGGCTTTAAGATGTTGTCTTTCAATCTGTTTTATCTTAGAAAGTCTAATAAAACTTGTACCTTAAATAGATGGGAGTTACAGATATAACATTTGCTAGGCAAGCAGCATCATATCTGGCATGGGCCTTTAGGATATTGTCCTTTCATTTTTGAAAAACTGTTGGGACAGCATATAGCCCAAAGGAAAGGATAATATACTGGAATAAACCCTCTGGGTATGAAAGGTCTGTTTTTCCTTGTCTTCAGCTGTTAAAGGCGCTTGCCAGTATCCCTTTGCCAGATCTTATATGAAAGAGAATCTAGCCTTCCCCATCCTCAGTTTCTGTATATCTACCATTGGCATTGGGTAGCAATCAAATTCTGAAATGCTGCTCAGCTTCCTAATATCATTACAGAACCTGAATGTTCAATCAACCTTTGGAATTAACCCTGTTGGGCTGCTTTACTTTTTTTAATCTCTTATTATCCCTACCGTAAAAAAGTGTGGTACTTTCTATTACCAAAACCTTAAGCACTGTGGTACTTCCTACTACCCCTACCTTAAGCAGTGTGGTACTTCCTATTACCCCAACCTTAAGCAGTGTGGTACTTCCTACTACCCCTACCTTAAGCAGTGTGGTACTTCTTATTACCTCTACTTTAATCAGTGTGGTACTTCCTATTACCCCCCCCTTAAGAAGTGCGGCACTTCCTCTTGCACTGCCTTTCTCTAACTCTGGTTTTCTATAAGGTTTTAAGTTAACCTTTTCTCCTAGACTGGTCTCACCATGGTGTTGAATCAGATTTGTTCTGCTGGGCTGTTATGAACATACTTCTTTGTTTCCTAATAGATGTGCCTTTAGCTCTTGTATCCATGGGTTAGATGGTGAGTCATCTTCCTGTACCACAGACATGGAGGTCAGTTTTCTTTCTCCACCTACACATGTCCCATCATTTTTTTGCCATTAAGATAACTGCGAAAGCCTGAACATCATACCATGGTTTCCTGCTTTGTATTCCTTGGCCATTGCATTTCTGTTATGTACCACCTGTTGTGTAGCCTGTGTTCCTTCCATTTGATCCCACTATCAGCCTAACTTGTAAGTTAGTGTAGTGCTATATGACACTTTTAAACAAAGTTTTCTGTCCTTCTCAGCTGAAGCCCCTTCTGTGTGGAGTCTGCAGTCGAGTGAGTTTTGAAAAGACATGCAGGTTGGTGCGTGTGTGTATGCATGTGCCTTCTGTAAAAGTTGGGTGCTGGGCTGGCAACTCAACACCATAAAAACACCACTGCCAAACAATCTGCAGACCGGTGATCCACTGTGGTGACCCCTAACTGGGAAAAGCCGAAAGACATTGCTAACATTAGCTGATGCTACTTGTTACAACCTCCCTCAATTATGTTGTTTTACCATGGATTTTAAAGTTTGGTTAAATGCTCTGTTAACTCCCCTGCCCAGAGATCATTCACTGATTTCTTTAATTGCATGACCTTAAAGCTCTGGTACAGTCAGTGCATTATTTTACACAAAAATGGAGTCCCTTGGATAGTGTGTATTTCCTTAGGTATCCCTGCTCAGGGGAATAATACAACTAGTTCCCTAATTACTGACTTAGTTTTAACTTTGTGTAGGACTATAGGCTTAGTGCATTTAGATGCATAATCCAAAACAACCAACATGTATTCAACTCCATTGCTGGATTTCACCATTTGCCCAAAAATGTCAGTTGCAATACATTCAAATGACACCTGTATGATAGACACTGGAATCAAAGGGTCCTGAGTGAGGGCTGTCTTCTGACATTCATAACATAACTGCATGGAAGTTCTGAGTGTTCACTTCATTCTTTTATTTTTATTTTTTCTAAGCAAACTCATCAATTTCCCTCTATGCCATCTTCCTACCTGCTATATATCCAAGTAGTTCTACTTACCTGTCCAGGTGCCTACTGTTAACATTGTTTTTTCTTCTTTAGTATTTTTCTCACACTTTGCTATTTTCTTTCTAACCTGCAAAAAACCTTCCCCAACATCCTCCTTAGACAATCAAATAACGTTATCTCCTTTCCTTAACTGGTTTAACTAGTCTTATGTAACTAGTGAAGTAGACTAGTATTCTTTTACTTTCTGGTTTGATACGCTTATATTTCCAGACCTTTCTAAATCATCCTTTGCACCTGAAAATATGTTTTTCACACCTGTTTTCTGAGACCTTCACTACCTTCACTCTAGTCTCTTCCTCAGAAATGTAGCTAGGGCAGGGTAAAGGGGCAGCTGCCTTGGGTTTTGGTGTTAGGGTATACAGTTGTGAAAGGCCAATCGATTGGCAGCACAGTACTGGCTCTCATTTCCATGCCAGTATTTCTGGATGCGGTACAGAAAGTGAATGCTGATACTGCTTTTAGTCAGGATTCGGGACTCAAGATTGTAGTGTTTTCTGCACTTTGAATGTAGTGTAAGTTGTAGCAAGCTGCTTGCTACAATTTTCAGTTGTTAAAAGCAGAAATAAATATTTTTTCAGTCCTGCAGATGGACCATTTATTTATTTTTGTTCATTTATTTATTTATTTTTTACTCCTCAACTTAGAAATCGAAGGGAGTAGATCAGGCAGAATGCACCAAGACTACATTATTTATTTATTCACTGATGTTTGTTTACCGGGAAAGTCCGACTGGGTCACACAAGCTCATTTTCAGCACAGGCCCTGTGGAAAAGCTCCATTTAAAAGAGGGAAAAAAAATCAAAGATATTACATAAAAAAAGTTGAAGATTATACATTTCAAAAATAATCAACAATATTGTAAGGCACAGATATATAACAAAAATATGTTGCAAAGAAAACAATGAGAAAAAGCACAGTAAAATACTATATACAATTCAGGAGCGTGTCCTTTTGCCAGTTCACAGTAGTAATAAACAAAAGTCATGTGTTTAGTTTAATTGTAACTATAAAGGAGGAGAGAGAGATTAGAATATATTATTATAAATGTATTTATTTTATTTATTTATTTTACATTTGTTGACCGGGATATCCAACTGGATGCATGTCTATTTTCAGCAGAGGCTCGGGGAGAAAAGCTCCATGGAATAATAAATCATCATAACATGTCACATATTACAAATAACAAATAAATATATTATCTACAGAGATTAGATGGACAGACAATACAAATTACATATAGAATATTTTCAGTGATTAGAAGAGCAAACATTACAACAAATTGTCAGGTAGTGTTATTCAGAGAGAGAATTGGATAAAATTACATAGTAGGCTACCTAGCAGATTTACACATTCCAGAGACAGGTTAACCAGGCTTGATACAGTGACATAGCCAGTTTGTTCCCAGGTGGTGTTTGAGCCTAGTTTTGAACTTACCAAGTGAAGAGAGTAAGGTAATACCATCTGGTAGAGAGTTCTATGATCTACCTACAGAATTTACGAAGAGCGAGTCACAGGCTGAGTTATTAGTTTTACATATCTGAATAACGAGTCTGTTGGAGGAGTGCAGCGGTCTAGGATTATTATAGAGGGTGACACAATCTTTAATTGCAGGGGTATTGTTAGGGTTATAAATGATTTTATGGGCCATAACCAATTAGTTATATAGTATTAGACTTGGTAGTTCAAGCCATCCAAGCTGGATTAGATTGATGCAGTGATGTGTCCTAAAAGGCAGCCCAGTGGCAAACCTAGCAATGTGGTTATAACAGACTGAGAGTTTGTTCATGACAGCCTTGTTAACATTAGAGAGAAGAGGGGATGCATACAGAAAAGTAGAGAGAAGGTGAGATCGAGTTATAGCAACTTTGGCTGGGGGGGTTAGGAAGGCTTTTATTCTGTAAAGTGATCCTAGTTTTTTGTTGATGGTTTTAATCAATTGGTTAACATGTAGGTCGAATTTTAAATTATTATCTGTAATGACACCTAATAATTTAGTGGAGAGGTCAGGGGAGATTATTGTTCCATCATTTGCTTTTATTATAAAGTTAACGGCAGTAGTCCTTTGTGTAGGTAATAATAACAGCATTTTAGTTTTTTTAGGATGTAGAATCAGACGTCATTGGGAAAGCCAGTTTTCTATTGTGTTAAAGGTGGTCTGGGCGGCTAACTGTAACTCTACTGGGGACGTGGCCAAGTAACTCAGGGTAGAGTCATCAGCATATTGGATACAGCTGACTTTTGGGATGATGGTATTCATATCATTGATGAAAATGGAAAATAACGGGGACCCTAGTATAGAGCCTTGTGGTACTCCAAGGGTGTTAGATAGTAGGTTAGAAAGTTTATTCTGCCAGAGAACAGCCTGCTGTCTACCACTTAGATAGGATTTAAACCACTGAAGGGCTTTAGGATCTAGACTGAGTGTTTGCAGGGTGTGGATTAATAGTTGGTGGTCAACTATATCAAATGCCTTGGAGAGATCCAAGAAGAGGGCTGAAGAAATATGGTTATTGTTTCGATTTCACCCAAGGCGAGCTTTGAAAGAAAATTTGCTAAGGATTCCAAAGATAACCACAAGGCATTCTTTAGCTATGTCAAGAATCTAAGTGGCAATGCTCAGATCTGCTCAGAGTTAGTGCAGAATGGCACAAAATACACTGAACCGACCGATATCGCCACCATCCTGGCAGACAGGTTCAGTGCAAACTTCAACCCCCTCTCACCCCAAAAGGGCTCATAACCATACCAGAAGAATGTAGAGTCCCTAGAATCACAGACACTCAGGTTAAAACAGCCCTCTGCAAAGCCAAAAACGCAGCATCAATGGGACCGGGCGGTGTCCCAGGCTGCATCCTACACAAGCTCAGAGATGAAATAACCCCTCACCTAAACACACTGTTCAAACTCAGCCTGTCTACAGGCTACATACCCATAGAGTGGCACACAGCAATGGTTATTCTGCTCCACAAAGTTGGAGCCACAACAGACCCAGGGAACTATCGCCCTATAAGCCTGACTAGCTTGGTCTGCAAGGCTATGGAGCGCATCATCATGGAACTCATTAACAGAGACATTGGGAACCTCCAGACACTGGACCCTATCCAGTTTGGCTTTGGTAAGGGCAGGTCATGCCTCCTAAACCTGGTGGACTTCTTTGAGACAGTTACCAAGGCTATAGATGAGGGGAAGGTGATACACACAGCCTACCTAGCCCTCGCTAAGGCCTTCAACACCATTCCCCATTCTGGTATTATAGACAAGCTCACCAGCCTGAACATAAACCCCTACATCACAAGATGGGTTGCCAACTGGCTCACGGACAGAACCCACGTGTTGAGAGTTGTGGGAGCTAGGTCTGACTCTAAACCGGTTACAAGTGCTGTTCCCCAGGGCTCATTCCTAGGACCTCTCCTGTTTGGCATATACTTCTCAGAGGTACAGGCAAGCACAGGACTGTGGCTAACCAAGTTCACAGATGACTGCAAACTAGGGGCTATAATTGACTCTCCGGCTGACACAGACATCCTCCAAAAGGGTCTCACTGAGACGGATACCTGATGTCAAAATCATGGCCTCAAGCTAAATGCCAAAAAGTGCATAGTCATCCCCTTTGGAAAAAACAATGTACCCATAAACTCCCACATAGGTGGTAGTCCCCTAAATACGGAAGACGTAATAAAGGATCTGGGGACCCAAGTAGATAGTTATCTCACCTTTGATAATCACATTGCCAAGTGGTTAGAAAATCCTTCTATATGACCCACCTAATCACAGAAGGGTTCGCATCCAGATCAAAAGAGGTCATTGTGCCCCTCTACTCATCACTCATCAGACCCATCATAGAGTACAATGCCCCATTTGGGATATACCTTACAAGACACCTGCAACATCTGGAAATACCACAGAAGTATCTCACCAAGAGGATCACTGGCCTCAAACAGATGCCCTATGCAGCTCGACTGAAGAAACTCCAGCTGTACTCAGTTGCATACCGCCTACTCAGAGGTAATCTCTGCCTGACATACAAGGCCATGTCCAACCCAGAATTGATGGACATGCTCCACCTAAAGAAAACCTTATCCCCTCGAGCCGCATGCTCTAGGGATCTAAACCTCACCACAACAATACATAGTACATGCTGGAAGGATAGATTCCTGTCCCAGAGACTTCCCATGCTTTGGAACAAGATCCCAATCTACATTAGGCAGAGCTCCTCACTAACACTCTTAAAAAGAAACCTTGACCAGTGGATGGGAAACAGAATGTTTACCTCGGGGATCACTTCAGTGGTTCCGCTGGACAGAGGCGCAGGGAACTAATCTAAGGGGGTGGCGAAAGCCAACACATTCTGGCTAGGCTTATAAATGCCTTTGGGCAGATAGCCTAGTACCCACCTATGAACCTATGATTATGGTTTATGGTGTTGGTAAAGGCTAGTAGGGCTGAGGTAGTACTGTGGTGAGGTCTGAAACCATGCTGGGTATCTGCCATGAGGTGGTTATGGATTAGGTGATGCATGAACTGTCTCTGAATACATTTTTCTATAATCTTTGCAAGTGGAGAGAGTATAGCTATAGGCCTATAGTTGGAGAATTCAGTAGAGCTACCTCCTTTATGGAGTGGGATTACATAGGATATTTTCCAGATAGTGGGAATTTTAGCTTCTTCTATGGTTTGATTGATAAGTATCGATACCGGGTATGCAATAGCATCAGCTGATTTTTGTAGGTATTCAGCAGGAAGTTTGTCAGCCAATAGTGTGGTGGGTTTTCGTTTTTTGATTAGGGTACGGATAAGTGATGTGGTGACAGGTTGAAAACTAAATGAGAGTAGGTTTCTAGAGGTGGTACTTTCTGAGCCAAGGGAGCTAGGAGGTAGTTGGCTGGCTAGGGCCTGAATTGTCTCGGTAAAGAATCAGTTAAAACTATTTGAAACATCCTCTGGGGGTTTATCAGTAGTGGCAACTGGGACAGGGGAAGTAGTTTGTCCAGGGTGTAGTAGTTTATTCAAGCCTGCCCAAAACGTCTGAGGGTTATTTTGATTTTCTGTCTGTAATTTGCAGTAGTATTGTTTTTTGTCTTGTAGTATGAATTTTTTAGTTTTGTTCCTAAGTTGGCTGTATTTAATTTGATCTTGGGAGTGTTTAGTTGAACGCCATAAAGCCCAGACTTTGTTTCTAAGGCTAATTTTGAGTCTAGTCTCTTTTGAAAGTCATGGGCAGTTTTTGCCTTTGTTCTTTTTGAGCGAATAGGTGCTTGTAAGTCAAGGATCTCAAGGAATTTATTGTTAAAGTACACAGCTGCTTCCTCTAAGGGGAGGAGTTTTAAAATAGACCAATTAAGTGATTTTAGTTCCTGTTGGAATTTGGCTGAGTCAAAGTTTTTGTTATTTCTAACATTTTATAATAAGGGTTGTTGGGGATTGATAGCTTTGTGCTTAATTATATATGTGAGATGGTGATCGGTTAGACTATCGCGGAGGGTACCAAAGGTGTACAGATGGGGGTGACTATTGATGAGCACCCAATCAAGTATGCTTTCTTTTTGGTTGGGCTTACCTACCCTAGTAGGGCTGTTAATGATTTGCGTAAATGAGTGTAGGTTAATATGGGTGGTTGGGGATTCTGATGAACAGGTGGCCCAGTCTGTATTGAAGTCTCTGAGAAGTAGGGTTTCTTGGGGGTAGTGACTAGATATCCAGTGTAAGGTGTCTTCAAGTGTAGCTATATTGTTACCTGAGTGAATATACATGCAGATGATATAAATGCATTTACTTTTGTTAAGTTGCAGTTTGGTGGCTAGAATCTCTAAGTTGTTAATCTGAGGTGGTTGTACTACATCTGTGGTTACATTCAGGTCTGATTTATAGAGTATAGCTACCCCCCACCCCTTCCTGGAAGCACGGTCCAGTCTGTGTATGTTATACCCAGGAGGTAGTACTTCATTGTCTGCAGTAATAGGTTTTAACCAGATCTCTGATAGACAGAGAATCTCAGGAGAGTGAAGAGCAAGGAGTGCATGCAGTTCATGTACATTGTTATTAATGCTTTTAATATTAAGATGACAGGTTAGGAGAGAGTTAGATGGCCTGGAAATTGTAGGTTTGTAGCTTAGGTTACAGGTAGAGGGGGAGTATATGTCTAAGGTTGATGGGCCAGGGTTGGGGTGTATGTCTCCACCAAGTAATAGGCTAGGCCTAAGCTTGGAGATAAGTTTCAGGAATGTGTTCTACAAGTTTGAGGTAGAAATGGGGAGAAGATGATAGGAAGAGATTATCTAAAGTGGTAGAGAGGGTAGGATAGCCAGGTGAAGCTGTGGAAGTGGTGATAGATAGAGAATCTGTACAGACAGGGGGTGGAGAAATGTAGACAAGACTGATGTTAAACCAGGGATATGGTATGAGCAGAGCCATGAGGTTGCTAGGCAATCTTTCAGAAGACGCTTGAAGGAAGGATTGTAAATTACAGTTCTAATAGCCTGTGGAATAGAATTCCATTTTTCTGGCAACAGAGTAGCAGTAAAGGCTTTTTGCAGTTTATAGATAGTGAGAAGTTGTTTATCATTAGAACAAAGCGGTCTGTTTAGGTGACAGGAAGGAAAAATAGAACTTAGCCTAGGATGGGTGTGGGGTTTATAAATGATGTTGTGGGCAGTAACTACTTGTACGAAGTCCAGGTAGTGGGGTAGTTCAAGCCAGTTCAAACTTTTAAGGAACTTGCAATGATGTGTATAGTACTGTTTATTGGCAGAAAATGTAGCAACTTTCTTGTATCTTATTTCAAGTTTAGTTTTAAATGATACCTGCAAGTTGGTAAGGGTAGGGGCAGCATATAAGAGTGAAGGAAGGAGGTAAGTGGTTGCTAGGGTAGTTTTAGCAGAGTTAGTAGGGACGTTTTTATGCTTATAAAGCATGCTAAGTTTCTGGTGAAGTTTTTTTTTTATTAATATTATTTTGAATGTGGAGTTCAAATCTGAGTTTGTCATCAATTGTCACACCAAACAGTTTTGTATGGGATGCAATTTCTGTCTCTGTATTATTAAGACAGAAGATTTTGAAGCTGGATTTGTCCTTCAGATGTGCATTGGGGACAGATAGCAGTAGCTTTTTTTTGAGGGTTGAGTAATTGGGAATTGTGAAGCTAATTTTCAATCGAGGTGAAGGCTTTTTGTGTGATTTCAAGAAAATGTGACAGAGTGTCACCTGAGCATATTAGTGTCAAATTATTAGCATACTGTAAAAGTGATACTTGTAGAAGAGGTATAGAGGTAATTAATGATAATGTTAAAGAGAAGTGGAACAAGAACTGAGCCGTGAAGTACACTAATGGTAATGGGGAGGTAATGAGAGAAAATATGCTTACATCTAGCAGTTTGCTGTCTGTCAGATAGGTAGCTTTTAAACCACTGAAGTAAAGGAGAGGATAGGCCAGGCCAAGATGGAATATTTGTTGAATGCGTTTGCTATGTGAGGCAGTATCAAAGGCTTTGTACAGATTCAGTAATATAGAAGAGAAAAGTTTGTCAGAGCCCCTTTTCTTGTTTATATTATCTACAAAGGATACTAGTGCAGTAGTTGTACTATGGCCAGGGTGGAATCTATGTTTAGTACTGGTTAAGAGCTGTTCTGAGAGGAGATGGTGAAGAAGTTGAGAGTGGATACATTTTCCAAGGATTTTTGAGAGGGGGAGAGAATTACAATGTGCCAAAAGTTAGTGGCATCTGTAGTTTCCTCCCATGTGTAGTGGGATTAACATATGTTTTTTTCCAAATAGCTGGGACATGAGAGTCCTGTATGAATCTAATTAAGATAGCTACTCAGTCAGATATGGCATCTGCTGCCATCTTGAATTATTCAGGAGTAAGGTTGTCAGTAACTGTGTAGCAAGTTTTAAGTAGCAATTTTTATAGTAGATATTGTCACAGGTTTTAAGGTAAAGCTGTTAGCATTTGTGGCTAAGGATCATTTGGATTCATATTTTCAGAGGTTAATGTGGTAGTGGAGGTGGCAGTTGGTGATATGTTATGGGTTTGTGTAGGGGAGGGTTATATGCTGTTGTTGAGGGCAGCAACACTGTCTATGAAATATTTATTAAATGCTGTCACTACTTCAAGGAGGGTGCAGGTTTGAGAGGGGCAAGGATCTTTTTTGTGCCAGGGTTGAGTAGTGTGTGAATACAGGACTAGAGTATTTTTGGATCGTTGTGATTAAGTTGTAGTTATTCATGATATTGTTTATCTTTATCATTTTATTTTTTACTTTAGTTACAAAGTTCTCTGCATCTCTGAAAGTTTTTTTTTTTTAATTTAGCCACACCCTCCAAGCCTTGTTTCTGGTACATATAATGTTTTTGGTAAGGGTGGAAGGCAGAAGAAGTGTTTTACTTTTACTCTTCTTCCATGTAGAGTGGCACAATTATTTAGAGAGTTTAAAAAAGGCATTAAAGCATGTAACAGCATCATCTAATGGGAGAGTTGTTAATATATACCAGCTGAAGGACCTTAGGATATTGTTGAACAAGTCTTTGTTAAATTTTGTGAGATTACAGGTTGGTTTAAGATGGTGGGTATTGGGGTGATGAGTGGTTAATCTGTGTGTGTATGCAGGTAGATGGTCACTTATAGAATTAGGATAGGTTCTAATGATAGTATATTTACTGGGGTATAAGACTAAAATCCAGTCAAGAACTGTGTCCTTATTACTTTTGTTATATCTAGTACGTCTTGTGATTAGTTGAGTCAGACCAAACAGATTTATGCAGGATGAGGGACTGTCAGAGGTTACATTTTGCCAATCAATATTGACATCACCCACAATGATTTTTTTTGTAAGTAATAATACTAGATATCCAGGAGAGAAATGTTTTGAACATGGTTATATTGTTTCCAGAGGGATGTAAAGTACAATAATATAGATTTTTTTAAGAGTTAAGCCTTAAAGGTGTTACAAGTATTTCAGCTGAGTAAAATTTACAGTTGAAGTTGGAGGAGAGGTTATAGGAGCTGGGGTACAGTAGAGTCACTCTACCTCATCTTTGTGGGGTTAGTTAGTCCTTGTAATGTTATAGCCTGGAGGTAATATTTCTGTATCTTTCACATTGGATTTGAGCCATGTTTCAGGATGCCTAGGATGTCTGGAGAATACAGTGATATCCAGCCATGTAAATCTATAATTTTCTTATAAATACTAGGAAGATTTAATGTTACCAGACTTATATTTTGCTGGACTTATGCTTGATGGAGTGGTAGAATGGTATATCTGTGAATGGGGATTGGATTGGGTGGAAAATCTTTGTATAATGAATAGAGGATGCATTACAGGGGATGACTTGTAAATGAAGGAGGGGAGTTATCCAGTCTGTTATGGTTCTTGCAGGAATTATTGGTGTTGAGGTTTGGGTTTAGATTTGTAGGGCCAGGTTTTGGATGAATGTCCCCACACAAATGAGTCTTTGAGTTCCAAAGCAAACATTTGGAATACTTCTTAAGGGTGAGTTTGAGTGGGTGTTTTGCTTTGAGGGAGGTGTGATTGCAGTGAATATTTTGTATTTAAGACCGAGACTAGTGGAGAGACTGAAGAGGCTACGTGATATATTTGACTAATTATTATAATTGTCTAGGTTAAGTAGGAGGCTGGAGTTTGGGTTGTGGTAGTATAGTTTAATGGAAAGTGATAGTATTTTAATTGGGAGGTCAGTAATAGAATATGAGAGAATAATATAAACAGCAGCGTTTTGTTTACAAGAGTTACTTTACTGATCAGTGGAAGAGGTAATAGAGGACTAGAATTTAGGAAAAAGTATTGTAGATGGAAAAGCTAAGGATTGGGGGAGTGAGGTAAAAGGATAGTGGTTGTCTGGGATGTACAGAAAGAGGCTGAGATGTTTAAGAGATTTGGTGATTATATGGTGGAGGAAGAGTTTTGAACTATCCTGATGCTGTGTGGTCGTATCTGTTAGGGGGTGGGGTATGGTGCAAAATAAATGTGTAAGGAGGGGGTGGGTGGGAAATGATGGTAAAGTAGGGGAGATGAGTGAGACTGAGTGAAGCATATATAGGGCATAGGTTGGGAATGGACCTTGCCTGCAGCACCAGATTGGTGGGGGTGGACCTTTTTTCTTTGTTCCTCAGCTACACTTCTTACTAATTATTCTGACCATGTGTCAACATAGCTTGGGGGTAAGATAATAATTTTCCTGTCTGTTCAAATGTTCCATCTTAGAATTATACGATTTTGAGATTTGGTTAGGCACTTAATAATGAGAACACCAGATGATAATTTTTACCTTGTACAACTGTTTCTTGTACTGCCTTTTGTAAGTTAAATGTGCACTCCCCTGGACCATAGATAATCAGAAATATTTGTGATGGTCTTGTGATCCTGAAAACTCTTGGGCAAATGTTGCAACTTCTATCAACTAAGGAGAAGAAACCACAACAAAAAAGAAGGTAAGAACATAGCAACCCATCTGGTCATGATGCTTTTGAACATGATATTATTGCTAACCCTTGGATCCATCTAAAGGAATGTGAAGACATCTTGAGTACTGTTTGAACTGAACTCCTTTTATTTTTGCAGGTTGTTAGTGTACTCAAGTGAGATGTTAGAGATCTCATTTTGATATTCCTGTCAGTGATCTGTTCTGTACTTAAACAGAGACACTATTAACCCAGAAATCATTGATGACATAATTCACATTCTCAATATCTGCTAAAACCTGCTGCAGGCATCTGTTAGCAATTGCTTTTATTACTACAGCTGTACAATAATTCCAGAAATATGGTAGATCTTCCCCAAATGTGCTTTGAGCAAAGTGGAGAACAGAAGCAATATATCATTATTAAACATTACCACATTTATTTTATCATCACATCCCTGAAGCACTCGGCATCAGATACAGGCAAAATAAAAATGTAAACACAGTTCTTGTAATTCTACATTTTGTCTTTCAAGCATTAGTATGATTCATTTCCTGAGTTTGCTCTGACAACTCAGGTCAGCATCACAAATACAAATAAGTGATGGCTATGATAACCGGGTTGCAGACACTTTCAGCAATAATCCTGTTTTCTCATGGTCTTGCCATTTTCCAGTATGTCTTTGTTAAATAATACACAGGTTCTACACAACAGCTGCAGTCCTTGGGTTCTGTTTATCTATATATCAGATACTGTTTAAATGCATTACCCATTAGAATTTCATCTTGTTAGAGAAAAATCATTAGCTGTTCCATATTTTAATTAACTACCACCATACCTCTGCATCACTGCTATCCTCTACGGAAGGCCACATTCTCAGAGTTTATAAATCTAATTAGGACTACTGCTCCTTGTCCCACTGCAATTAAAAATAATAATAATGATAAAAAACTGCAGGCTATGCTGGTTTAGGAAAGCAGAGGTCGTGAGAGGGCTCGGTTTTCTTTGAAGCTAAACAATTATAGATGATGATGCTGTCTGAATTTTTTTTTTTTTTTTACATTCTGTCAAGGAAAACCAATATAAAGAATGGAGATATATATAACATTTAAAAAAGCTTTTAAATATTGTGAAACATGTTTTAGCTGACACCATCTAGTATAAGATTTGATATCTGCTGTACATTGATTATCAAAGTGTTTTATTCTGCTTTACTAAATGCATTACTTTCTAGAAAGGCTCTGTCTGTTTAGTGCATAGTTGTATCACATGTAATAGTCCAGAGGTCCAAGCAGCATGCCTAAAAGCTTAACAGAGTCTTTCAAGCATCTAATAGCCAAATCATTCTTACAGTGGCTATGCGTTTATACTTAAAACATGCTATAAATCATTAGTTGAGTGCAGACTTTCTACATATTATTGCCAGACCATGTTTTTCTGCTAGCCAAGGAACTGTGTCTCACTATACTTAATACTTAATGTCTCTTCTGACTCCACAGTGAAGATATTCATATCATGACATGTCCTGTTGTTTCTATTACTATGTTTCTATTTTCCATAATGATTTCAGTCAGCTCTTGTTTGCAGATGTCTCCTTATCATTTTTATTGTTGGTTACAGGGAATGTTATGTCTAGCAAATCATGTACTGCATGATAAAGACTCTTAAGTTATTGCTAAACATTAAAATGTTACCATCTAGTAAACTGTCTAGAGTAAAACTTTATACATTCCTGATTCCAGACTGATACCAGGACTTAATATATAACACAATTGTTAGCAAGATCTTGGAATAGGTTACCTCTAAATATAAGATGCTGTACTCACTTAATGCATTTAAGAAGTCATTGATTTGAAAGGAATATATAATCTGGAAATGTGGAACCTGCAGATTTAAGGTCTTCAACCTTAAGGAAGTATACCCAAACTATTAAAATATGAAACACGTGTAGAAATTCAGATGTTGCTGGATAAAGTATTTTATCCTGTAGCTTTGGTGCATAATCTAACACATGACACAATAATAGGTCAAGATTTTCCCAGTTCAAGGCCCTGTGGAAATTGTGGGGGGCCTAATTAGACATTATGCTCATAATATCATCTAGCTAAAATGGGGGGGGGGGGTCAGCAGCAGCAGCCTGGCATATATCTTTAGTAAAAATGGGGAAAGGAGAGAGCAACCTCATTCACTGTTAAGTATTACATACTCAAGTTAAAAAAAATGGACTTGGTGTAGACCCTTCAAAAAGACCGAAAATTTGTCTTTGGATGGAAGGCATAGAAGCACATGTTTTATCAGCAGCCATTTTCTAAGTCTTGCCTGGAAACCAAATTAATGAGCTAAGGAAAGATGTCAGTCCAAAAACTGAAAGGGAAGAATCTTTAGTGTGTGATATGGAACCTTAGAAGATTCCAGTCATTCAAGAAATGGAAGATGTCTGTGAAGAGACCAACAGGGAGAGAGTCATAGTAATAAATTCACTAAGATGTGGAAAGAAAACTGTCCAAGGCTTTGTTGTGTAAAGTTAAAACAGATGGCTACATAAATTGCAAGTACTGAGAGAAACAGATGTTGCCGGAGTAAGACTAAGTGGGCTGCCAGTGTACTGAAGAAAGTGTCTGGACTTGACAGATTTGCAAGAGCAGCAGGAGGACAACATGTTGAGCAGAGCCAATTAAAGGAGAAATATATGAGGAAACTGGCCCTGTCCCATACATCTAGTTTGAGATGAAGATTGACTTCCTATATATGGTAAACAAAGACAAAGAAGAACCAACTGTTGATTTCAAAACATTTTATAGCACTTTATGATAAAACTGACATTTAGACATATTTTAGGAGGACACTTAGGAATGGACAAGAGTACACATAGAATTGGAGCATATTGCAATTGATAATGTTGAAAATGTCTATGCAGCTTGCCAAGAATGTCAAAAGACAGCAAGATCCTGGGTCTTGAAGTCCACTGATACCTATGCATATTATTGAAATCCCATTTGTGTGGATAGCCAAGGATCTTGTAAGGTCTATTGATAGCATCTAGTAACAGTTTCCTATGCAGTTTAGTCATCATTGACTATGACAGTAAGTTTCCTGAAGCAGTTCCTTATCCACAATCCAGTGATAAGTCAGTAGCTAAACAGCTAGTATTACTTTTCTCCATGGCAGGGATACCAAAATATACTCATGGCGCAGGGAGTCCGAAGTATGCCAGCATTAACAGTATTTTAAAGTAAAACAGTTAAGGACTTTAGTGTGCCACCCTTGGGGCAGATCCAGAGACTGTTGAAAGGATTATCTAGGGATCTCACTACATAGTTCACAGGTAAGTCCACTGGAAATGTCTAACGATTTTACAAAATGAGTTGGAAACTGTGCGGCTATGAAAATTTTATTTACTCTCCTGAGATTATCTGCAAATCTGCCAAGTCAGGAACATTTGCTTCAGTACGGTGACATGAGGGAGAGGTCATAGCCTTTTCACCCATGAATACAAGTATTGAAGTTTCTTCTTCTTTTATTTCTTCCTCTACAAAAGGCAACTAGATGGAGGAAAAATTGTTTAAACATGTACAGGTAGTGTAATTGATGAATAGATGAAGAAATGTCATCCAGTATGTTTAATTAGCGGTTCTTTTGTGATCAACACTTAGAAGAGTACTCACAACAGAGTATAACAGCTGAAAGCAAATCACCTTTGATATACTTAAAACAAGTCAAAAAACTTTTTTTTGCTACAGATAACCTTCCCCCATACATGCACATATTGCGGCTAGTTATAAATACACTGTCTCCAAGATATACCCTTAATATATTCCAGTGTCAATTTTTAAATGAAAACACTGGGAATTCTCATAAGTGATTGCACAGTAAAATGCTAATATCTAATGAGTTGCATTTAATCCTGGCACCTGTAGTTAATACGGGTCTGCATTAGATGCTCGACCACTTAAATGTTCGAATCTCTAAAGGTCGACCTTTAGAGATCGAAATTTTACAAAAAAATAAAAAAAAAAATACACAATAGAAAAAAAGGGTTTAAGTAGGGGTAGCAAACCCCCCTGTACCCCCACCCCCCTACTTTAATATACCAACTCCAAGATTGAGCTACAGTGTAGGGAATGGGAAATTTCCCATTTGTGGACTGTAGTTCACTGAAGCGCAATCTCGGAGTTGGTATATTGAAGTAGCGGGTTGACGCAGCCACCCACGTGGGGGTGCAGGGGGGCTTGCCCCCCTGCCTAAACCCTTTCTACATGTTTGTTTTTTTTTATATACTTTTTTACTATTTCAAATGTTTGTGTTCGATCTGTAAAGGTCGACCTTTACAGATTTGAACATTTAAGCATTCGCTCTAGTAATATAGACCTGTTAATACTTTACTGTAGTGTCAGTCTGAAATATGAGAGTACAGTGAACATTTACATATAAGTATTTAATTTCATTGAAAGTCTGCTAATGAAGACTATGCAGAAAATGACAATATAATGACAATATACAGAAGAGTGCCAGTTATAGGTAGCAATATATTTTGATGCCATAAAAATAAAATTATTTGCATAGTTAAATAGTGGAGTATAAAGGCATTGGTTATTCATTTAATACCGAATAATGCATATTTTCGTAGTAGATTGCATACATCTAAAATACATGTGCAATTCACCTAGTAATAGAATAACAGAGTATAATAAACTCATACAGAAGGGTTCTCAGATAAGCAGCGTATCATGACACTGTGGTTTAGGTTATCTTAGGAAATAAGCAAGCAGTGCACAAAACACAATTTTTGCATAGGTGTATTTCATTCACCATCACTTTATTAATTTGCTCAACATTGTTTTCACTGGATGAGAAATAAATAAAATAATGCATGTGTGAGCAAAACATGTTCAAACTGTACAAAAATAGTATGAGGCAACATAACAAAATAATGTAGAATGATATTCAGAAAAATAACATATCATGAAATAAAATGCGTTACCTATAAAAATATTGCAGTGATCCAAGAAAACATCATAGGGTTTAAATGTGATAGCATTGCTTACCAGTTGTATGAATTATGGCAAAATCTTGTGTTAGCTGGACCAAGGATATGAAAAACACAGTCAAGGCCAAAAAGGGATATGTTC
This sequence comes from Protopterus annectens, assembly GCF_019279795.1. NCBI lineage: Eukaryota > Metazoa > Chordata > Ceratodontiformes > Protopteridae > Protopterus > Protopterus annectens. The sequence continues at coordinate 257,310,209 of NC_056742.1, read as the reverse complement.
TTGAAATAGAAAATATTATATTAGTCAATTAAGCAACAGTTACATAAAAGAATAAAAAAGTGACATAAACCTCATGATATCCCACCAAGATAAGGGCAGCAGCAAAATACGTGGATATATGCAGTAGAATAGCTTCATAGCAAGTGGTTCTGTTATGCATTACATTACTCAAAACAGACCATATCTGACTGTGCTGAAGAAATCAGTTAAAGAATGTAGGTGATATATGCAGCATTGGGTAAACTGTATACTTAAAGAAACAGACAAAGGGCATTCACCGGACTAGAAATAATTCATTTCATTGTAAACGCTTTAGAATGTAAAAATTCACAAACTTCCTCAGACAAACACAGTTGTTAACTGAATTAGTTTAAATAACCCTTCACATCGCTTTAGCGAAACATATTATTGAATGTCCTGAGCATTAATTTTTGTTTCTTGTTATTGAACAAATACATGCTAATATTAGAGGTGGGCCAGTATCTGTGGAGTTAGAACTTAGAGAATTATGGTGGCAAGTATTAAATAACGCTTACACCTATCCCGGTTTAAATGAATACAGTTCCATTAAATGTATTTTGAAGCTTAAGGCCTTAAATAGACGTTAAATGACCAATTGTGTACTAGTTTTAATATTGTTATATGTTTTAATATACTTGTATATATTTATATGCTTTTGTATGTTAATTAATGTAATTAATCAAGTTTTGTTAAAGGTGAAATGAACTTTATGTAGAATGAAATATGTTCTTGTGATTACATTATGATTTAATGGACAATATATTTTTAAATGTTTTACAGGATATGATGTCATTGATGTGGAGGGTTATTTAAACTAAGTCAGTTAACAACTGTGTTTGTCTGAGGAAGTTTGTGAATTTTTACATTCAAAAGCACTTACAATACATTAAATTAGTTCTAGTCTGGTGAATGCCCTTTGCCTGTTTGTTTCTTTAAGTAATTTTGTTTGTTTTTTTTTTTTTTAAACTGTATACTTTGTAGGTGTGCTGTTGTTTCCAATGTCTTTGTGAAGTTTCAGGATGCCTGATTTATCAGTGAGTTGTATGGTTTGTATTCTCTTTTTAGCTATTTAATGCATCACTTTTGGGGTGCAGTTATTTTCTGATTGTTTTAAATGTTTTAACTGCTTATTGCAATTCAGTATCAATCAGCTGTTACATCACATATTCTTCAGGGATGGCAGATTTTTTAATATAAATTTAGAAAGTAATATATTATTGTAGTTACTGTTTCTTTCTGCAAATACAGGTAATTCTTATATTTCAGTCTTTATTTGCAGACATTTATCGTACAGATAAATTATCTGACATGTTAAATTAGTACTGGTTGACTGAAATTTAAAGACACATTGAACATTTACTTGTGAACAGTAGAATTAGCAGTTACATTTCTGGTAGTCTGCAAACAAAAAAATATTGCTGCTACTTGAAAAAAACACTATATAAGACAATGCAGTACTGTGCACGTATAAACAATACATTTCATAACTGTGCTGAGATATAACAAAGCAATGTAATGAAAGTGTAGAACTATACTGAGATAACGCAGGGCAATGTAATGAATTCCCACTGACTGATTTATCAGTAGAATGTATGAGCTTATCAGAAGTTGTTCCACAAAGCTCTCTCTTTCAGGTCTATATCTTTTTAATGTCTATCTTAGTAATGTGTCTTTTGATTCAAGCATTTTTTTAGCATTTGCATTGGTAATATAAAACCTGGGAAGGTCAAGCTAAACCAGAAAGATGTTGCTATACTTCTAAAGGCTTTAATTACACATTTGGGCTGTAATTAATGAAATGTTAATAAATACATATATATATATATATATATATATATATATATATATATATATATATATATAAATAAGAGCTCCTAAAATTTCAGAACTATTACAAACTTGATGGGCAACTGCAAGAAGGTATTACAGTCTTGTATTACAATTTTTAAAGATCTCAGAGTGCTAATTTACAGCAAGTTCATTTTTAAAAAACACACTTTGGAACTAAGAAAATAATGTTCAAAAATATTGGGCTATTTTAATAGCATTATATAATCAAAGAAACAGGATACACTTCATTATTAGTCTGATAATCTTTTATGGACATAATAAGATTTTGGGTGCTCACTGTGCCATACCACTTTAAAGGCTGATATTACTGCCCTAAAATTTAGTGTTGAGTCACACACAGAATTAACTCTTATAGTATCTTTTATAATCACCTTTCTTGATTTATCACTTGTGACATAGGCAGATTTACATTCATATAAAAGTAATCAAACTATATTAATATAACAAACATTATACTTCACATATATTGCTATATTATCATACAACCTAAGCAACTTTACATAATTTATTCAATTACTACCTTTTCTTTTATAAACAAGAAACATCTTTATTAAACCATCACTCACTACGTAGGCAATCATACATTTATATAAATGAAAACAAACCACACTAACACAATCCTAGTTGCAAGCATTGTACATCACAGACCATACTGATACACTCCCAGGTGCAAACATTATACATCACTTATAATCTAAGCATTCTTTTTCATTCAAATAGTACATAGTTATTTAAGTCCTGCTGCCTTTTAAACATCATTCCTCCCTAGTATGGTTCCCACAATTCCAATTTTTTCATGAAGTTTGCTCCTACCTTTTTCCAAAGATCTTAATTCCAGTTGTTTTATATCTGTTACTATATTGAATACTTCTAGTATAGTTGGTTTAGATTTTTATTTCCATTTTCTAGTAATTGCTTTTTTGGTAGCCAACATTATTAGACACAGCAAGGCCTTACCATGTCTAGGCAATTCCGATTCTGAATCATAGCTCATAACAATCATCTCCCTCGTCACACCAATCTCCCCACCCAGCATCTCTGATAGTGTAAGAAAAGACTCAAACCCTAAATCTCTTCACATCATCTTATAGAAGGCCAAGAGGAGATCTAGCCATAGTCCTTGAAGTCTTTAAGGATGCTTTCCTTTTTGATTGTCTTGGTTTTAAATCATGCAGTATGCATAAACATAAAAGATTCATGAAAGTCTTTAGCAAATATACTATTTTAGAGAATGGTTTAGTGATTGGGTAGTTTAGCATTGGAATACACTTCTGAAAGTTAAGGATATGATAATGTATTGATTTTTAAGACACATTTAGAAGAGCTCTACAGAGATGGGAAAGATGTAACATGTGCTGGGCTAAAATGAACTTCTATCACTATTTGTAATTTTTTTCAATAGTTATCTGATTTTACATTGCAGATACCTACATAGTAAAGTATTTGCTGCAACAGTTTATAAATCAGCAGTACAGAGCAGTTTTACATCTGTTGTGTTCAGAGTTTCTTACTAAGCATATGGCCACAAGAGACCATCACAAAACTGATCCACATCACCCAACCATAGTGGTAGACTAAGTGTGTCCCTAAAAAAGTAGACTTTTTCCACATATTATAGGTGAAAATTTGAAATCACCCATCCGGTTCTCCAGTCTGGTTTTAAAGGTTTGGTGGAAGTACTTAGCTTGATAGGTAAATTCAGCATATTACAGAAATGAGGTTTGCTTTGTTTTACATATTTGTCACATCATCTGGTGGTGATGATATGAGAGTGTATCATTAAGTCTCTAGAACAGGTGTTTGTTTTACCAATTGTTCTGTTTAGATGAAGGAGCGCAAAGAATGCTGGGCCACTCATAGCAAAGAAAGCTAAGCAGAGATCACCACTGAGGAGTCTGTATGATATTGAGTAGAGGGACAGAGATGTTATTCTGTTAGATTAGATAAAGGTATTGAGACCTGAAATATTTTTGTTGAGGGATCACTGAGGTCTGACAAGTTGGTCTAGGGGCTTGGTGAGGTACGTGCTGGAGGGTGCATTATATTCAATGATGGTCCTAATGAACAATGTGGAGCTGTAACTTCCTTGGACCTTGAGAATATACTGCAAAGGACACAGTGTGCAACACAGAAGAATTTTCTAGCCACAATATAAATATTTGTCATCAACATTCATAGCCAAGATCTTGATGACTGTCTCATTTTTTTAGTGGGGTTTTATATATACATATATATATATATATATATATATATATATATATATATATATATATATATATATATATATATATATATATATATATATATATATCTATGTAAAGAAAGCAGTAGTGATGCTAAATTTATCAATGGAAACTGTTGACATTTCTGTGTGTTGAGGGTAAGCCTATGATTCATACATCAAGCATTTGTTTGAGCGAGCATTTGATGTAGGAATTGAGTATCAGAACTGGGTTTGATAACTTTCCCCAGTTTTTATCATCAATATACTTGGTTAACCATAATATCTTGATATTGACTTTGATGACATATAAATATATACCAAAGAAGAGAAGAGCAAGCACATTGACTTGGGGGACACCACTAGTGACATTCTTCTGCTTAGAACAAATACTCAGGACCTTAACAGTATGCGTTCTTTCAGACAACCATATACCAATTCCAGCAAACTGTTTATGGGTTAATATTGAGTTGAGAGAGTTTTCCAACAATCCTAGCATGGAGAACAGTATCAGATGCCTTGGCAGAGTTAAGGTAAGCAGTGTAGACTGTATGTCTCTTCTCCATGGCCTCAGTAACCCTTTCAAAGAATTCAGTCATGTTGAGTGGCATGATCTGCCTATTACATGTGTATCCAGGGATATAAAGTCACCTATATCATTGCTTATTGTTTCAACTATAATACACAACAAGGCCTTGCAAATAATACTAATGAGACTGATAGGCCTGTAATCTCCAGAGTCAGTGGCGTGATCACCTTTATAAAAGGACACCATAGCTGTCATTCTCCATTAATTGGACCTAACCAGTGGAGAGACTCACATTGAAGAGATGGAGGAGTTTTGCTAAGTGAACTTTATGCCTCTCAGTAGGTTTCCAATGATATTGTCAAGCCTCATGGAAGTAATGTTTTTACTTTTGCAAAATACCTGAAGGACTTGTCCAAACTGATCTCAGGTGGAAGGGTAGAGAAGTAATATAAGGGTGAGAGAAAGGAAAATGGATGGCATGAAGTTGGAAAAGAATTTACCTGCAAGAATGTTAGCAATGTCTGAGGATCATAGAAGTGGTGCCACAGGAGATGAGCTCAATACCTAATTATTAGTTATTCCTAAGCTTTCTAATGTAGCCAAAGAAGATCTTATGGTTGCCTTTTGAATAACTTGCAATTCTAAATTCATAGTTTGCCTTACATTTCCTTATGGTATGTTTGAGAGCCTTGCCTACCACTTTTAAGTTTGTAGGCTTACAGGAAACTACTAGTCTGCCAATCATTGAAAGCCTAGTCAAAAAATCCTAATCAAAATTCCCTCTATTCTCAATGGAGGAAAGACAAGACTTGGGGAGAATTTGAGGTTGTCCATCCAATTATTAAGATTTATCTTGAAGGTGTCAAGGGTGCTACTCTGCTTGACATGTTGTAAAAGTTTGTTCCAGAGGTGAGGATACATTGAAATATGAATCTATTGCACTGACATGTCTTATTTATTTTATGATGAGGGCTTAGTTGCTTTAACCAATTTTTAGTGGTAACATTAGTTCTGTGAAAGAATAGGGTGTCAAACTGTATCTTTAATGGCTCAAATGGCTAGACACAGATCTCCACAGAGGAGTCTGTAAGAGACAGAGTATAGAGAACAGGCTTAGATTCTATCCTGATAACTAAGATTTTTGAGACCCTTGACCTTTTTATTTATGAATCTCTGAGGTCTTCTGACATCCCTCTTCTGGGCCAGTAATCAAGCCTCGATCCTCACTACTGACATTGGTGAGAGATGGTCACTTGGAACAGAAAAAGATGCACAGTATTTCCAGATGCAGCTCTGTGCACCAAGCACAATTTCCCTTTAGTGCACACAGAGAACACAGTCAGTAATGGGGTTGGGTTTCCCTTTCTCTCTCAGGCCCCAAATAAGACTCCCCACTGGCACAGCTGTAGAATTGAGTCCTCAGCCAAGTGTTCCAAGCCAAGTCCTCCACGACCATTACTGTGAAACCTGTATTTTCTGTCCCTGCTCCAGGTAGCTGACACACACTCTTTCAGATTTGATTTTCACACACAAACACACACATACGTGGGAAGGGCTGGCACAAATTTACCAGCTATGCCCCTCTGCCCAGACTATAAGGTAGTTACTGCCATCAGAACACTTCAAAGCCAGCTACTCTAAGGCTCTTACCAGGGTATCTAATTGTACTGAGTAAAATTAATACTAATACAAATGGTAGTGTTTGACCAATGCAGCAAGGCTTACAGTAGCAGCCACAGTATTACCAAATAAATATAAGTACTTTCAAAGATTAAAATATTCTCTAAAAGCCCAGCCACAATGAAAAGTATAAATATATTTAATAATACATATTAAAAGAGCATAACATATTAAATATCTATTTATAATAAACACCAGAGTTTCAATCACAGGAAATATTAAAAATAACACAGATTCACACAGTTACAGAAATACAGTGCTTAACTAATCTCACTATATTTTTCTGACTGATCTAAAGAATTACTATTCTCTGGTTACTTTCTAAAGCAAGGCACGATGAAGTGGGTGAGTGATCCCTTTTTGTCAGATTTCAAAACAGTCTGCTCTGAGATTTCAGTCTCATCTAGTATTAAAACATAATTTCAGTGTTGGATTACAGAATGACATCACATACCTCTAGTAATCTAAATTATGGTTCCCACACCACCCCCTTTACTAGAAATTGAACCAGAATCTGGCACATATATGTCATAATACACGCACACGCACACACACACACACACACACACACACACACACACACACACACACACACACACACACACACACACACACACACACACACACACACACACACACACACACACACACACACACATACATATTTCAAAAAATTACTCCCTTCCAGGATAGCAATTAGTTCACCCTTAAGGACAATACAACAGGATTCCTAGTTCTGGTTTCCACAGACATTTTGTCTCTGACTGTATTCAGGACAGTAAGATACAATGTTTATAGCCTAAACCAGGTAATTAAATTTCAGTTTATTTTTCAAAGTTAGCTGGACTGAGACTAACCTCTTCTCTTCCAGTATCCTCTGTTACAATATATTCATTTCAACAGTTACAATACAGTCTGACATACAGATATATTTCTTTTCTGTCCAGTAGGACCCACAGTTAGTCTATTTTAACACAAGCAGCTTTACAAATACATTTTCCACACATACACACCTATACAAGTCAGTTTGATATACTAATGACATATAATTCATTAAACTCCACCTAGCTATGCTGGAGTATGTTACACATCCACTGCCTCATGTCTCCTGGCATAGCTGGTAACACCTCACATCATCCCAAGTCTCTCAATTGTATGATAGGTTTAGTCAAATACATGCAAAAAGGTGCATTATATTCAATAATGGATCTTATAAGATACATGTAAAAGGGAATTAAAACTTCTTTGGATCTAGTGGAGATGTTTTTGGAAATTAGATGATCCAGATAAATGGCTTTTTAAACTACTTTGGAGACATGAAGTCAAACGATAAGGAATTATCAACAAGATTGTCTAGATCCCTTTCAAAAGTGTCTGGAGGGATGCATCACCTACATAAGTGAGACCGTTTTGTTTACCAGCATGCACTATGTACATTTTAAACACTTAATTTAATACCACTGTCCTTGCACTAATTATTAACATGGTCTAACTCACTTTGGAACATTCATGAGTCTGTTGAAGAGTGAATACAGCACCCAATTTACAGCCATCACAAGAGAGGTGATCTCTGCTTAACATACAAGGCCATGTCAAACCCAGAGCTGTTGGACATGCTACACTTAAAGAAATCCCAATCCCTCAGAGCCACATGCTCCAGGGATCTAAACCTTGTCATCACAATAAACAAAACATGCTGGAGGGATAGGTTCCTGACCCAGAGACTCCCCAGACTCTGGAATAGATTGCCCATACATGTCAAGCAGAGTGCCTCTTTGACCCTCTTCAAAAGGAACCTTGATGATTGGATGGGAGAAAGGAAATTCACCCCAGGGATCATGTCAGTCACCCTGCTAGACAGGGGTCCAGGGAAGTAAATAATGTGGAAAGAAATAGCCGGGGAATTGTTATGGCTTGGCTTGTATAGGCCCTAGGGCTGATAGCCTAGTACCAACCTATGAATTTACGAACTTAGTTAACCATAGACCATACCAGATGTACTGACCTAAAGGTCTGAGAAATATATGCCATATAGAAGAGGGCCCAAAACTGAGCTCTGTGGTACAACACTGGTAACTTTCTTGCTTTCTGAAGTGTAACCTCATGGGTTCTTTTGGAAGACCAATTAGTTACCCATTGCATAATATAAGGATAACTAACTGATTAATAATCTAATGTACAGTATAAGGATTTATTTTATATTTAGATTTCTATCAGTAATACTTCCATGGAAATAGTGTCAAAGACCTTGGCCATATCTAGATAAGCCCTTTGCAGTGCAGTGTATAACCACTATCCACTGCTTCAGTTACTTTTTCAAAGAAATTAAAGAGGTTAGAGAGGCAGGGCTTACATTTGAAAAAGTCCAGTTGATGAGTATCCAGAGTTTTCAATGCCCAGATTAATGAGGTCTAACATAATGCCCATCATAGATTTAAATATGAGGCTAGTGAGACTAATGGGTCTATAGTCATCAGGGTCTATAACTGAGTCACTCTTGTGTTATGCAATTACAATGGCTGTTTTCAAGGCTTCAGGAATATAACCAGTGGAGTGGCTTAAATTAAATTAAAGAGTTTAACTAGGGGTTCAGAAAGGCCATATGTGACACTGATAATCATGTAACCTGGAATGTTATAAAGACCCCCAGATGAAGTATTCTTAGTTTTTTAGAGGGGTGAGAAAACATATTACATAGGGGTGGATAGGATTGTGGAACCTGTGAAATCAGTTTATCTGCAGATGGAGTAAACTTTATGCTAAATTTGTTAGCTAGGATACTAGCTATTTCCTTTGGGTCAGAGAGCGTAGTATTATTGCTTAGTAGATCCAAACATTGTCAGTCGAATTAGGCCTTTTATAAGTATTAAGCAGTTTCCTTCTTTTGTTATATAATTTATTTATACAGTTTGTATAAAGGGGTTTGTTTTTAAAATCTTCATTATATTTATTACTGATAGGGACTGACTTATTACTACAACTGTTTAAATAGGAGTAGAAATCATAGTTAAAGGTAGCAGCTTTAGAATAGGATCCTTCAGAGGAGGATTACAGCAGAATTTATTTAGGTCATTACATAATTGAAAAGGATTTATTTTTGAGAAGTCCATGAACACAAAGCTATTTACAAGAGAAGTATGACAGTTTGAAAGGAAAAGGTCACTAAATTATGGTCGGAATTAACAAGGCTTGATACATATGGAGAAGTGGCCATATTTGTAAGGACTAGATCAGGGATCTTAGGGCCCCTATTAGGATGGTTAACTATTTTTGAAAGAGAATTAGAGCTTATAATGTCAACATTAGGGATGCCAGCTATTAACTGTGTAGGTCAGCCATTTTATTGATGGATAGTTGAAGTCCACCAGTAGAATTGTCTTGGGTTTAATGGGAATTTCAGCTAATGCTTTAAGAAAGCTATTGTGCTCAGAAGGGGATATAAAAGATATTCTATAATTAGCTATGTAGCAGTAATTAGTCTTGTTTATGGTGATTTGGACTTCTAGGAGTTCACATGTGGTGTCACAAGGAATCTGTTGTGAGGTGATGATATCCTTGATAAATGTTGATACGTCCACACAATTACCAGTAGGTCTGAAGACGTGATAGACTTTATACCCAGGAATAGAGGGAGTGCTTTTCTTGCTCTGAAAAAACATTAATGTTTTCAATTTGTGGGAGAATCTCAAGCACAAGCATTTTTTAATACTTGAGGCATTGAATACAGCCATTAATGAGTTCCAAATTAAAATTTACCAGTTTGGAAGATTCATCAGATGGACTCTTACTATAAAAGGCACTATAAGGGCAGTAACAGCCAGCATATGAACACCTTGGTAAGAGAGGTGCAGACCATCCCTTGCAAAGCAGGAAGGCTTGCAGCCATCTCATCCCAAACTGACACATAGTTGATCGCCTGGAATATTGTCTTGAAATCCCTGTTATAATGATTAAGTGGATCTCTTTATCTTTTAGTGATTACCAGGAGTTTTTTTTTTCCTTTTTGTTATAGAGTTTGCTTCCACCATATGGGTTTAGTTCTAAGAAGTACAGATGAAAGAGGATATTAGCCTTTTAGTGATTACCAGGAGGTTTTTTTTTCCTTTTTGTTATAGAGTTTGCTTCCACCATATGGGTTTAGTTCTAAGAAGTACAGATGAAAGAGGATATTAGCACTTAATATTAAATAGCTTTAATGAACCAAATGTTGTGGAGGTGTATTTATGGGTTTTTCATTCTAAACTTGCCATTATGCTTATTCTGGACATGTATGAAGACCTCAGTGCATTTCTCCAAAAAGGGTGTAAAATTCAGATGAATAGGCAGTAGCCTCAGTTATAAGGTTTGCTGGGTCGCCATACCATTTGTGATTAATATGGTAACTAAACAGTAAATAATTGAACTAACACTTTAATTTAGTGGTATGCTGAACAGTTCGTGATATGTGGAGATAATGCCTAATTCAATGGTTGTCTGCTAATGAACAGACACTGTAAAACAAAATATTGCAGATTTGTGCTATAGAGAAGTGTATTAGCAGTATAAATACAGTTTGTGTTGAGACACAAAAAGGCAATAATATTAAAGAATTAAAAAGGTTAGTTAGCAGGCACCAGAATGTTTCGATACCACACACCATAAATTGTTTCACAGATGTAAATAGCAGTACACAGCATAATGTTTGGCATAGCTGCACTCATATGCATATTAAATAACTCAGAACAGGGTAACATGATACAATCACCCATCCAGAAAATTGTTCAAATAGGGAAGATAATGGACTTAGGTAGCCTCATGCTTTATGTTGTGTGAAATAAAATGTCTCGTACAGATAAGTAGTACCACATAAGTAGATAGGTATATTCAGCTTGATATTGAAGGATGTAGATTTGTGTACAATGATGCATGTATGAGAAATCTGTAAAAAAAAAGCATGTGGTGTTGGAACAAAAAAACGAGTAAAGTTATGCAGAAGGGTACTCAGGCAACATATAATAACACTGTTTATTATTAGAATTTATTAGGTAATTTATGGTGCTTAAAATAGACATTTGTATAGGTGCACTCTGGAATTAAAGTAATGCAGAATTGCACATGACAGCTTGAGGAACACAAGCAAAGAGCACAAATGTAGAACAAGACAAAATATTGAAACCATTCAGAATGCTCCAACAGGCAATGTATCTTTTCAACAATACAAAAATAAAATGATTACACACTTAGTGTAGGTAATCTAATTTGGTAAAGACACATTCAAATACATTTTGAATAAATATGGGAAATGCTTAAGTACACAAACTACAAGAGAATACAGAAAATGCACCCTATATTCTGCCGTGTAATGTGCAGACAGTTCTTATTTGGGACACATGGGCTGCATAAATTGCTGTCCATAGCTCCACTTATAATGCTCATTTCACACATGACATATAAAATATAATATGATATTGGCACATAGTAAGTAGATGATGGAGATGTTTGTATGCACCAATGAAACTGTATATGCCAAGACCCTATGGCATGTGTAATGCATACTAAAAGTGTCTTCAGTTCATTATCTGTCTAATATGGGATTCACAGCACTTCTAATGCTTTCTAAAAATGAAGTTGGTTCATTGTCTTGCTAACACGCATTGTGGCAAATGTAGCCCAGTACAGCAGAGCAGTCCTGGTGCATGCTAAGAGAGCACTCATTTCATTATGTGACAGACACATAACAACTGCTAAAAGAGCAGTCATTTCATTATGTGACAGACACATAACAACTGCTAAGAGAGCAGTCATTTCATTATGTGACAGACACATAACAACTGCTAAAAGAGCAGTCATTTCATTATGTGACAGACACATAACAACTGCTAAAAGAGCAGTCATTTCATTATGTGACAGACACAAAACAACTGTTAAAAGAGCAGTCATTTCATTATGTGACAGACACATAACAACTGCTAAGAGAGCAGTCATTTCATTATGTGACAGACACATAACAACTGCTAAGAGAGCAGTCATTTCATTATGTGACAGACACATAACTGCTAAGAGAGCAGTCATTTCATTATGTGACAGACACATAACAACTGCTAAGAGAGCAGTCATTTCATTATGTGACAGACACATAACAACTGCTAAGAGAGCAGTCATTTCATTATGTGACAGACACATAACAACTGCTAAGAGAGCAGTCATTTCATTATGTGACAGACACATAACTGCTAAAAGAGCAGCCATTTCATTATGTGACAGACACATAACAACTGCTGAGAGAGCAATCATTTTATTATGTGACAGACACATAACTGCTAAAATAGCAGTCATTTCATTATGTGACAGACACATAACTGCTAAAATAGCAGTCATTTCATTATGTGACAGACACATAACTGCTAAAAGAGCAGTCGTTTCATTATGTGACAGACACATAACTGCTAAAAGAGCAGTCATTTCATTATGTGACAGACACATAACTGCTAAAAGAGCAGTCGTTTCATTATGTGACAGACACATAACAACTGCTAAAAGAACAGTCATATCATTATGTGACAGACACATAACTGCTAAAAGAGCAGTTGTTTCATTATGTGACAGACACATAACTGCTAAAAGAGCAGTTGTTTCATTATGTGACAGACACATAACAACTGCTAAAAGAGCAGTCGTTTCATTATGTGACAGACACATAACAACTGCTATAAGAGCAGTCGTTTCATTATGTGACAGACACATAACAACTGCTAAAAGAGCAGTCGTTTCATTATGTGACAGACACATAACAACTGCTAAAAGAGCAGTCGTTTCATTATGTGACAGACACATAACTGCTAAAAGAGCAGTCATTTTGTTATGTGACAGACACATAACAACTGCTAAAAGAGCAGTCATTTCGTTATGTGGCAGACACATAACAACTGCTAAAAGAGCAGTCATTTCATTATGTGACAGACACATAACTTCTAAAAGAGCAGTCATTTCATTATGTGACAGACACATAATAACCTAAAAGGAGTACAAGTCTTATAGTCATGCAACGCTAGCAATGCTTATGAAATTCCATCCACTTGGTTGTGTGATGGAAGTGAGGTGCGTAACATTTGCCCCATATTTTCCAAATGTTTGCAGTGCTTTTTAAAAGTGCAGTCATTTCAATATCAGAAAGATACAAAGTGCAGAGTCATCATCATACTTCCCCAGCTAACGCCCAGCTAATGCCCAATGAAAGCCCAGCAAATGCCCAGCTAATGCCTGTTAAAGCATTAAACACCATAATATCAAAATATATAATAACTGTCTTCCCCACTCCCCCCTCCCTGTTCTTGGTTGTAGTTTAAATTTGGTGGCTTTTGCAGTGCCCACCCCACTGTAGATTTGATCTAGGACACTCCCCCAGTCCCATCTCTTTACCGCATTCTACCTAATAAACCATTTCTGCACTTGCTTTTAGTCCTTTTTAATTTAATTACATTTCTTCAAACTGTGTGTGGACTAATATTGCTACATACTTAAGTGTGCCAGCTTGCACTGCATGTGAATTGTTTTTACTACTGTTTTTGCTACTTTTCTGGAAAAAAAAATATCTGCTGTTACTGTATTTGTGTTTCTTCCTACTTTATTTTGCTTTTGCGTCATCTTAAAAGTACTCAGTTGTATTTATTACTTCTTGGTGTAACTCATTCTAAGCCTTTTAGTTTAAGCACTTGGGCTTCAGACCAGTTGTTTTACATTAAGAAGGTTTGTGGTCTGCACTGTAGTGGCAGGACAGGTAGCTTACATCCTTCTAAGTTGGGAACTGCTGATTGAGGGCTCAGTGTCAGTTACTCTAAAAGTGTATTAATTCTGGTTTAAGCACTTGGGCTTCAGGCCAGTTATTTTACATTAAAAGGGTTTGTGGTCTGCACTCTTGTGGGAGGAGAGGCTGGACTCTGCCCTTCTGAGCTGGGAATTTCTGGTTAAAGGCTTAAAGTGCGACTCAGGCCAGCTGCTGAATCTAGCTTTTTTGTATAACTTTGAGCACTAAATCAGGCATTTCTTCAAAGTATTCAATTGCATTTATTACTGCTTGGTAGTAAATTGATTAAAGTGTAGCTATCATTCTAAGTCTTTTGGTTGGACTCTGCCCTTCTGAGCTGGGAATTTCTGGTTAAAGGCTTATAGTGCCTGCATGTTTCAACTGTTTCTTACTGAAATTGGTACACCTTGTTTGCTGTAGCATAAACTATATCCAGGCTTGCTGAATCTAGCTCTGTTTGTATGCTTGTTGTTTGTTTGCTTGTTATTTCCCTGAAATGCTAATACCACCTAAAATGCTGCTTTTCAGTGCTTCTGTGGATCACTAGTGATATCTGCATTGCTTACTGTACTCATTTCCTTGTTTCACTTAAAAGAAGGTTACTGTTTGTCATTTTTGCATTTACGTTACCTGTAACACATTGCATTTAAGTTACCTGGCACTTGCTCACTAAAAGCAGTTGCTCACTAAAGTAATTATATAAGTCAGCACTAAAAATTAAAAGCACTACACTCTCACAAAGTCCTCTTGAGTACCTTGTTCCCCATTGGCCCTTTTTTTCAATTATAAAGGAATTCCCAATACTATTCTAGCATGTCCAAAGGTTAGTTGTCAATCTTCTCTCCGGTCCAGCTGGTGAATCTGGGAATCTTGAGGCAATGTTACAACTGCCTCATGTACACAGACAACCCTCTCCTCCTCCCAACAAATTCCAACACATGTGAGAGATGCATCCATATAGCCAAACTGGAGGCTAAGCTCTCTCAACTCAGTACTGGCGTAACTAGTCAGGAGGAGAAGGAAACCACACTCAGTACAATTTCAGTCTCACATAGACCTACCACGACAGCAAACCAAACACATAAACACACAAAAACATACTCGGAGGCTCTAAATAAAAATCTGCCTAAGCAGCAGAGACCTCCAAAGCAGACACCCAAGCAACCGCTACCCCAAAACAAAACATGTGCAACACATAGCTCACAAAGCCAGTGTGCCGAACAGTCACAGCCCTTAAGGCTAAACAACACACCTGATACACTTGTAATAGGTGACTCTATCATCAGGCACAGTGACGTCCCACTCACCAGGCTGAACAAGGAGAAGGTCACGGTGAGCTGCCTGTCAGGTACTAGGATCCGCCACATAACACAAGCACTCAGGTCACTCCAAGGCAAGTACAAATATGACTCAGTCGTTGTCCATGCTGGTGTGAATGACCTGAGACGTACCTCGCTGGACTACATGAAAAGAGACATAGAGGAGCTCTCTGAGCATGTAGCCCAGGCCGGTATGACCCTGACCTTGAGTAGCATCTTACCCTCACCAAGAATGATGTCACAATATGAAGACAAGATGATCAATTTCAACAATTGGCTTAAGTATTTGGTCATTCAAAGGGGATCCAATGCATGTCAGCCTGGGATGACATGCTCGACAAGCCACAATGCTTTGCTAGGGATGGCTTGCACCTGTCACCCCTGGGCTTTTGGATATTGGCAAAGGCTCTTGCTACCCCCATAGTGCCTTTTTTAGGCAAGGCTCAAAAGACAAACCCACCTCTATAGGTATCACAAGGGGTAAGAAACTAAGAGTAATGCTACTCAACGCCAGAAGTCTAAACCTCAAGATGCACTTTTCGAAACTCTCCTTAGCATGGAGAACATCGATATCTGTGCAGTAACAGAAACCTGGTTCAAGGCTCCCGAAAGCACCCCAGCACTACCAGGTTATACCTCATACCATGCTTTTCGGCCCCAAAACTTGGACCGACCCACAAAAGGAGGGGGAGTATCAATATTCATCAAAGATACCCACACCTCCAGGTTGGTGGCACAGCACGAAGCATCAGAGACTATCCATGTGTAACTAACAGTGGGTAAAACTGCCTTCCAGTTTATAGCCTGCTACAGACCACCCTCCCTAACCCAGGAACCCCACTCGGCCTTCCTGAGAACATTGGAAAATATGAAGGCCTCTCCAAACACCATTATAATGGGCGACTTCAACTACCCAAACATAGACTGGGAGCATTACTCAAGCTCCAACACCCTAGCCCAAAGGTTCCTAGAATTTATAAACTCAAATGCTACGGAACAACTTGTTACCACTCCCACAAGAGTGGAAAACATACTGGATCTGATCATCACCAACATGGGGACTCTATGCTCCAGACCAGAAGTGTATCCCTCACTGGTAAGATCAGACCATAAACAAATCTCACTGGATATTCACATCCCGACACCACCCCCTGCCCAGAAAACCACAGTGAAAAACTTCTTTAAAGCAAATTTCACACTCCTCAAAACTGAGGTGGAATCCTTCAAAGCCCCCGGGCCTGTGGAAAATATGGCCCAGACCGCAGAATCCTTTATAAACGCATTCTATGAACACCTTCAGGAATGCATGGATCATGCGATCCCAAATAAAACCAAGACCCAATCCTCCAAAGGCAGACGTCCTGTCTGGTGGACCCCAGCCATAAACAAACTATACAATAGAAGGAGGAAGCTACTAAATGACAGAGCAAAATTCCAAAAAGGGAAGGCATCTCTGATCAGTATTAGCAAAAACTATGGGCACTCATAAAATCATCTAAGGCCAGCTTCGAGAGAAAAATTACACAGGACACTAAGGATAATCACAAGGCTTTCTTTAGTTATGTTAGGAACCTGGGTGGTAATTCCCAGATATGCTCAAAATTAGTCCAAAATGACAAAAAATACACCGAACCCACAGACATTGCCAACATCCTGGCTGACAGGTTCAGCGCAAACTCCCCACCGAAGGGCAAATATCTATCCCAGCAGAGTGCTGCCCCCCTGACATCTCAGATGCTCAGGTAAGAGCCTCCCTCTCCAAAGCAAAAAACACAGCATCAATGGAACCAGGTGGTGTCTCGGGCTGCGTCCTACATGAACTCCAAGAAGAGCTAAACCCAAACATAAAACTACTGTTCAATCTCAGCCTTACTACAGGATATGTACCCAAAGAGTGGTGTACAGCAACTGTGGTCCCTCTCCACAAAGGTGGTGCCTCAACGGATCCTGGAAACTATCACCCCATAAGCCTGACTAGCTTGGTCTGCAAAGCTATGGAAAGGATCATCATAGACCTCATAAATAAAGATATTGGGCACCTACAGACACTGGATCCTACCCAGTTTGGCTTTGTTAAGGGCAGATCCTGCCTCTTAAACCTGGTTGATTTCTTTGAAACAGTCACCAAGGCCATTGACGAGGGGAAGGTGGTCCACACAGCCTACCTGGACCTCGCAAAAGCCTTCGATACAATACCCCACTCGGGCATTATAGATAAGCTCACCAGCTTAAATATAAACCCCTATGTCACTAGATGGGTTGCAAACTGGCTCAAGGACAGAACCCACATGGTTAGAATTGCTGGAGCCATGTCAGACTCCAAACCCATTACAAGTGGCATCCCACAAGTCTCAGTCCTGGGACCTCTCTTGTTCGGTATATATTTCTCGGAGGTACAGACCAACACAGAAGGACTGTGGCTGACCAAGTTCGCAGATGACTGCAAACTGGGTGCCATAATCAACTCTCCAGCTGACACAAGCATCCTCCAAAAGGGCCTCATAGAAACAGACAACTGGTGCCAGAGCCATGGCCTCAAGCTAAATGCCAAAAAGTGTATAGTCATCCCCTTTGGCAAAACAAAGTGCCCACAAATTACCACATAGATGGTAATCCATTAAGTACAGAAGAAGTAATTAGGGACCTGGGGACCCAAGTTGATAACAATCTCTCATTTGACAACCATGTGGCCAAAGTGGTTAGAAAAACATTTTATATAGCCCACCTAATCATGAAGGGATTCACATCTAGATCAGGGGAGGTCATCGTGCCTCTTTACTCATCCCTCATCAGGCCCATAATTGAGTACAATGCCCCTTCTGGGATGTACCTTACCAGTCACCTGCAGCATTTGGAAAGACCCCAAAAGTACCTCACCAAGAGGATCAAAGGGCTCAAACAGATGCCATATGCTACCCGGTTAAAGAAACTCCAGCTCTACTCAGTGGCATACCGCCTGTTCAGAGGCGATCTGTGCCTGGCATATAAAGCCATGTCCAACCCGGAATTAATGGACATGCTGCACCTCAGAAAATCCAAATCCCATCGAACTACCTGGTCGAGAGACTTGAACCTCAGCACTGAAATAAATAGGACATGCTGGAGGGACAGATTCCCCAGAGGCTCCGTTCACTCTGGAATAAAATCCCAGTCCAGGATAGGCAGAGTCCCTCATTGACTCTCTTCAAGAGGAATCTTGATGAGTGGATGGGAGATCGTAGTTTTACCCCGGGTATCACTTCTGTGTCACTGTTAGACAGAGGCACAGTATACTAACCTCAAAAAAGGGCATAGCAAAATTAATTTAAAATGGGTGGCGAAAGCCAAACACATTCTGGCTAGGCTTATAAATGCCCTAGGGCAGATAGCCTAGTATGAACCTATGAACCTATATGTGTAAAGATGCAGCACAAATAGAACATTAATAAAAAGAAATACATTTGAAATTGGACTCTCAGAACAAATGCTCAGTAGGGGCAATCATAAAAGAAACATTTTCATGTGCTTATGTACTATTCACCATATTGACTTGAAAATGTCAAAGATCCCTAGGTGTAGAAAAACAGTACACGTCATGCACAGCAGAGGACAACAGGGAAGAGGTGGCTCATGTCCTGAGTTTCACGAAATGCCATTTGTCAATGAACTCATTTGACATGGAAAATCTAGGGCAGGCATGTGAGTCATGACAGTCTGACGTCTCAAAAATAATAAAGTACAGTTGCATGTGTATGTCTTTCATTATTTGCATCATAAGAAGTTAGCGTTTTTATATATATATATATATATATATATATATATATATATATATATGTTAACCATAATTTAGACAGAGAGATATTGTGATGATTACTGTTCATTTGGTTGTGAATTACTCTGCTTGAATACAGATTTTGCTAAAAGATTTGTTGAGTGTTGTTTGTATTGTGTTATGCCATAGTCATATACAGTCAACTACAACATAACTGTGTGTTTCTCTTGGTGGTCATGGTTGTGTGACCATGGAGTTAGTGTCGCAATAAGAGAGTATGAAGGATTTTCCCCATGTGAAAATTATGTTCTGTGATGCTCTCTGCATTTTGATGTATTTATTGTGGTGGAATTGTTGTTTATATGGTCACAAAATAATGCAATGTGTTTTTTTCTTTTGCAGACACAGGGTATATTTTTGTTTTTCTCTGTGGTATTAGTTTATGTGGCAAGGCATTGACATTAGTTTATGTGGCATTGAAATTATCATAAAATGATGCTATTAGGTTTCTTTTGCTGTCAGATAATTTTTAGTAGATTGTATTGTTGACATTTTTTCTTTTCATTGTAATTTTTCAATGTATTGGGGGTCAATGAAGTGCATTATCGATATTAAGAAATATAATCATTTCAACACATCTGCAACATATGTATTGCCCAGCTGCATTAGTTATGTGGTCTATGTCAAATCTGAATAATTTCAAATCATCTATTGAGTATCACATTAAAGGGACGTATGCCGAAGTTAATAATATGGCACAGGCATGAGTACTCTATTGATGTCCATAGGTATGCAGTCTTACACACACACACACACACACACACACACACACACACACACACACACACACACACACACACACACACACACTACCTTGTGGACACAGAAAAATTCATATGGTCATGGTATCTATAGACCCTTTGTATGCTATATATATATATATATATTGGTTGTAAGCCTCTATTGTGCTGTGAGACATCAACTGTAAAGCACATGATAATCATCAATTTTTGTATTGGCAATGACAGTTATTGTATTGATCACATTGGTCCCACTTAAGCTACAGCCTGGGCGAGTCACAAACTGTTTAGATTGCATGCATCTGAATAGATAGCAAACGTGGGTGAAACATTTGTATGAGGAAGCTTAGGCTGTTTTGTGTACTAGTAAATGCAAAAGTAAAACGGCACAGTTTTGAACGATAGATGTAAGTAGTATTCATTGCATTATTAAAATGCAACTGTTTGAAGTGGAGTTCAAGATTATGTTTAAGCTATATTTTGAAATGTAAGGATAATCATTTAAATAATTGAGTAAGTGGGGCAATAGATCGGGATCTTTGGAAGTTTTAGTTAACTTTATAGTATAACCTGGATAAATTTTCTGTGAAAATGTCATATTTTAGTATTTTTAGATTTAAGGACATGGAGGGGAAAATCATGCTCTTTTATGGGATGATGGTTTATTATTTTACAGGGAGCCATTTTAGCTTCAAAAAGCCAGACCAGATGTTGTTTGAATTTGGGAAAAAGGTCTGGAGGGTTGAATAGATATGATGGGGGGGGGTCTTTCAAGAGAAGGCCATATTATACCTATGTCTAGAGAATTCCTTTAACTTCAAGGTAGTAAAGCTAGATATTCTATAGCAGGTGACAAGAATTTAATGTATATTAAAAAAAAATTCCTAAGTATTTAAAGAGGGAGACCAACTCTATAAGGTTGTTAGTATGTGAGCGGTATCAATAAAATTTGAATGCCCATACATGCACATACAGTTTTTTTCAGTTTAGAGGCTGTTTTTTATTGTCCAGACAATTTAGAAGATTTGAAGATCTTGTGACAGTTTGAAAATATTGACAGAAATGGGCCATGTAAAGATAACTAGATCATCCACTTCTTCCAGCTTTTCCTGGTTAGGGGTCACCACAGCAGATTATCTGTCCGCTCATGATTGGCAGTGGAGTTTTACAGTGTTGAGTTGCCAGCCCGGTGCCCAACCTTCCACAGAAGGCACATACTCACACCTAAGGTCAATTTAGAGTGTCCAGTCCACCTACTGCATGTCTTTGGAATATGGGAAGAAACCGGAGCACCCGGAGGAAACCCACGCGACCACAGGGAGGACATGCAGACTCCGCATAGAAGGCACCCTAGCCGAGAATCGAACCAGAGAACCTCTTGGTGTGAGGTGGCAACACTAACCGCTGCACCACCAGGGCTGCCCAAAGATAACTAGATCATCTAAACAATAATATTTGATAAGCAGAGTTCTGAAATTCAGAGGACAGAGTTTAAATAAAAAGGTTGAAAGGCAATGGGTCTAAATGGGAAAATCTGGAGCAAATGGAAGTGATTGTGGAAAGGTTGAATGAAACGTGACCCTAAAAGATCTATTGAATAGATAATTTCTGAATCATAATATAATAGTAGTGCAAAAGCAGAATAGACAATTGAGTTCATGAGAAGATTGTGAACTATATTCTGAAACTTTATGTAGAAACAAAAACACTTCCCACTGCTAAAAAGTAGCCAGCAAACAAGAACAAATGTAACATTAAAGCAAGCTGCTCTCCACGGCTAAGTACTCGTGCCTTCAATAAAACAATTTATTAGACAGAAAATAAAAATAAAAGTTCAATGTCCCCAAATCCTCATACGATAAGCGCTTTCAATAAAACTCTTCTTCAGATCATAAATTACTTTAAGAAAACAATATCTCAGAGCAAAAAGTGTTGTTTGCATATGTCATTGTATGAAACCATGATAGTATCAGGTAAGTATGTTGTATTTGTTTAGCTATTTAGAAGGCTGTTCACAGACAGTATAGGCAGCTTTCTCTAGAAACTTGGCTATGTCTAAACCTAAGGAAATGAACACATAGTTTGAGGTTCTTTAAGGGATTTTAAAGGAATGCAAAAAGCTTGTTTCCAGGTACAGAGTAAGATACCTTGACATAGGGATACATTAAGTGTCAGGGGGGAGCAAAGTGAGGAGGTAATATACTCTTTGCAAAACCTTAGGAACCACTACGAGCTATCACAGCCAGAATTATGACACTCAGACATAATTACTAGCAGTTTCCCTGCTTTTTTCAGAGAAACCCTTTTAGAATGAAGGGAAATGAGATGGTAATATCACCAAAATAAGTAAAGAAATAGAGTATAAATGATTAGTCTGGATAAAATCACTTTAGTCTCTCTCTGATACCCTCCCTGTGGGAGGAATAAAGACACATTTTAGAAGTTTCCAGTAGTTTATTCAGTTAAACAGGTAGATGGACTAGTGTTCTTGTTCTTATGCATTACATTGAACAAGTCAGTTACTTAAAGGCAGTTACAGACAATGGTGGATAGGTCCATGGGAGCTGATTGGAGGAAAATCTGTGAGATGGAAAGCTTAGAGGTTAGTCCCTTATTTGAATATTCCTGAAGGATCCATGAGGGTTTACCTGCTCAGCAGCCTGTGGAACCACATTCTTAGTTAAAAGGTTTTATGTTTATTTTTATTTGCAACTTCTATCAAGCAAAACATGACAAAACACTATGAGCTACAGCTATAGAACTATATTTATGAAAATATTTAAGAAAATATTTTTGCCTGAGCTTCATGAAGTCCATCTAATACTGTGGTTTACACTTTGATCATTGAAAATGCCTGCTTTGATGAGGCTGTTAACAGACTTTATTAGTCTGTTTTGTTATGTAAAATGAGAGGCTGTGTCTGCATCAGTGGGGCTCATATTCCTTGAAACCAAGTATGAAAGCTTTATTACAGAACTTTTTCCAGTATGCCACATGTATTATGAGAGGCTGTGACCACTTTTGTGGGGTTCATGATTAATGTGGCCAGCCCCCATTCTTCTTTCTCTTGGTGAAGACAGACCATTTTATATGTAGGAGAGGTAGTCACTTAAAGATACCCTAGGTGATTCTCATTTTTAACAGTGCATGCATCCAGAGATATAATATACAGTAGAAAACAAGCCACAGTACTCCTTTTTTTCTCAGAGCTCGTGAATGTGCACAAGTTGGAGGAAAAAAGTAAGTAAAGTTTGAGACCTCAGAACCTTTTGTGAAGGCTTTTTGTCTCCATGGAATTAAAATCCAACAAATGGTGGACTGCAGAGTATACAAACACTTTTAATAAAAAATAAGAATGTCCATCTACCTGCTTACCTGAATAAACTACTGGAAACTTCAGCAAGGTGTCTTTATTCATCTCACAGGGAGGGTATCAGAGAAAGAGATAGACAGATTTGCTAGCTAACGTGATTTTGTCTGGACTAATCCTTTATACTCTGTTTCTTAGTCCTGCCACCCTCTGGGACACAGTTGGGACACCAGACTTCACTCTAGCCCTCTGAATTACCTCTGTTTTCAAAAGAAGTAAAGAGAGAAAACCAAATTAGTAAATCCATGCAAAAATTCTCAGGACCTATTTGCAATGTGTACAACAAAAATAATGGAAAATAATCTGTGGAGTCCACTTTTAGTATGATTTAAAATAAAGCAATATTGTAATGTGAATAAATCATGAGATGTTAAATCATTACAGCATTTTGGAAACATCAGAATTTGTATTTTTCTTTATTTTTTTTTTAGCTTAATCTAAATTGTGAGTTTGAATGTTAATATTTTAACTGCGATGTGAATGACCTCCACAGCGTTTGCCCAATGAAGCTGGGTATGTGGTGTAAGTAAGTCATTACTATTTTGGGATTGAGAGAGAACGAAGGAGAGGATAGGTGATATATTAATTATTTTAATATTTAGCTTGCAATAAATGAGAAGGAATCTGGCTGTAATAATATGAATGGACGGGGAACCATGGACGGGGTGCATTTTCTGTTCATCCAGAAGCCATTTAGCCTTGGTCAGAGTTAGGTGATGATGCTGCCTTTTCGGGGAAAGGGTCATAAATTATCTGCAGGTCTGGCTGTATATTAATTGTAAAGTTTTTAGGTTTTTCAGTGATGTTGATGCAATAATTGGGAAACTATAGTCTATTTCAGCCAGTAAAATGGCTTTTCTTGCAATGGACTTGCTGTCTAGGGAGAGAAGATAAAAAATATTTATAGCTCAGAGCAAAAAGATGGTTTGTTGGTGAGGAAATTAAGCTGTTGGTCAAGCCAGATACCAAGGTGATTGTAATAATTAGTACATTCAGTGGGACTGGAATTAAGGGATGTTTGTCTGTAAAGACAGGCTAAATCTAAATCTAAATCTAATTCTGCTGTACTTCAAATAATGTTACTTTAGTTTTTTTTTTTTTTATTATTGTGAAGTAGTAGAAAATACGTTTTTTTTTTCAGTTTTTGTGGGAGTAGCCTAATTCTTAAATAACCACATCACCAGCATGCAAGATGATAGGTAGATATGACAGGCCAAGTAGAAGATAATTCTTAAAAATTGGTAACAGGAGTGAGGAGAAGATGGATCCTTGAGGAACACCTTAGTTTAATGGGGAAGAAGGTGAAATGTGTAAACCAGTTTTGACAGTAAAGCTTCTGTTAGAAGAAAAGTTTATTAACCAGTGAAGATAACCACTGCTGTTTCCAGTTTCCAGGACAGAGTAGTCTATTAAGTCAAAAGCATTGGTAATATCAACAAATTTACAGGCTGTGTGACTCCTTTTAGCCATAAATAGAAGAATGTGATCTGTGATGCTATAGAGTTATGTTTCAAGATTACCATAAACAGTGCTGGCAGATGGAGAACAGTGTATACTGTTTATATTTTTATTTTTAAATTATTTTTACACATTAACCATGTAAGCCCACTGGATATGAGTCATTTTTCAGGGGTGACCTAGGAAAACTGTCTTATTGACTTACTTGGAATAACACAGTAGATAAACAGAGGTGGAAGAGATCAAATCCTGTACCTTTGGCTAAGAGAAACAGCTGATTAACACCTCAGCTATAAAACCTCTATGTTAATTATCAGACTGTATAATGAGTCTATGTATCTCTCTCTCTCTCTCTCTCTCTGTATATATATATATATATATATATATATATATATATATATATATATATATATAGATATATAGATATATATATATATATATATAGATATATATATCAGTAGTAGCTAGCTGGATGTATGTTGATTTTTCTAACAATCTACCCAGAGTCAATAGGCTGGAGATGGGCCTAAAGTCAGGGTATGTGTTAGGTTTAGGGACTATTTAAAGAGTGGAGAATGACATGAGTTCTAGATGGTAGATTCTGAGTTTTTACAAAGGTTATATATGGTGATGGGGAAAGGCAATATGTTCATGGTAAAATATTTTAAATCAGAGAAGGCCATTAGAATCAGTTGGGATGTCTAATGGGATATGGTATACAAGAATTGCAATATCTTTATATTTAATGAAGTGAAGGAGAAAGGTAATGTTATGTTTGGAATGAGTGGCTTCATCTAGGAGAATGGAGTTGAGAGAGCTAATTTAAGACGTCTATTGGAGTTAATAAGCCTGAACAGATAGCTGCATATTTGGTATGAGATGTGGAAGGAGAGAGGAGCAGCCAGTGGCCTGAATTATTAACATCTAGAATGCTTTGGAACATACAGAAAAGGAAGATTCCAGGGTTGTAGAACATTAGTTTTGTCAAGTCTTGTAGCTTTCTTAGCTAAGTAATGTAATAAAGTATTGTGTTTGGACAATGCAGCTGCATCTAGGAGAAAGTAGTTGAGGGTTTCTGGTAAATATCTGTGTAGTCTGGTGCCTTAGTATGTGTTGGGATTGCAGTAGTGGCAGTGCTGTGAATTCTGGTCCAGGATTTGTGCTTCAGTACTTGTACAGATATTTATCATCCAGTTTTGCTACAAGAGTATTATATTATCCTTATGATTTACCTGCTTAAAGTTGCATTTCAGTGCCTTTCTGTTTACTTTACTTCTGTTTTTCCCCAGTTCTTTATGGCTATCCCATCTCTGACTGAGTTATTAAGGAAAAGTTTCTGAAATTCTAACCATTCCAAAGACATGCATCTGGAGCTTTTCTCCCCAGGCCTCCGCTGAAAATGGGTTCTGTCCTAGTCAGACTTTCCCATTAGCCAAATGTTAAATAAATAAAATTAATAAGATAAATAGGACTAGAGGTCCAATATTGGCTTTATTTGATTGGATAACTCACTAGGAGCTGTTCTTCTTGCTGCATAGATAATGCACACACCCACCAGAGATTCAAACATACTGGAACTGGTACTCATTAATATGGGAGAGTGCTGCACACCCCCCAGTGTCACTTTCTCACTGGTGAGGTCAGACCACAAAGCTGCATCCTTTGAAATAAAATTCAACTCAGCAACCCCAGCAAATCCTGTAAAAGTTAGGAACTACTCCAACGCAAACTACATCCCATTAAGCAATAGTTTGTCATAATTCAGTGCCCCTCCTAACCCTGAGTCAGCAGCAACCTCAGAGCAATTGTTCACAGAGACCTTGTACAGCCATGTAAATGACTGTATAGAGGTTGTTTTACTGACCATAAGTAAGTCCAAAACAAACTCTAAAAACAAACCACACTGGTGGAATCATACCCTCAATAGGATATTTAACCAAAGGAAAAAAAATTAATGGAAAAACGCCATGGCTAAAACCAGGAAGAACAACTCCCATAATGATAGATGCTCTCTAAATAAAGTAAACTGGAAAGTGAGAGGACTAATTAAGACCAGAAAAGCCAATTGCAAGGTCAAGATTGCCTCACAACCTCAAGAAAAAAAAAAACAGGCCTTCTACAGCTGCTGTATATCTGTTACCTCAATGACAGCACACAGCAGTGTGCCAAACTGCTGGTTAATGGTGCCAGCTTCACTAAGCACAGCAACATAGAGAATCTGCTGGCTGACAAATTCAGCTCAAACTTCTCCCACCCCACTTCCTCCTAACCCCCCCATGAAATACCTGCAAACATAACCCCCCAACTATTGACAGAGAACAGGTTCAGGTGCTGCGCACTAAAGCAAAAAACACTACCTCAATGGGCTCGGCAATATCCCAGGATGCCTTCTAAATAGCTTGAAACATGATCTAGCAGGACCACTTATGTTACTTTTCAACTACAGTGTCAAAACAGCATTTGTACCATGAGAATGGAGGTCTACAGTGGTTATCCCACATCACAAGTGGGATACCACAACTTTCTAATTACAGACCCATTGCTATATTGTCACCTCTATCAAAAATCTTAGAAAGATGTATTCACTCACAATTAATGCAATACCTCTTAGACAAAAATCTACTATCCAGCTGCCAACACAGTTTCCGATCTAATCATAGTGCAACTATTGCCCTCTTAAGCTTCACTAATACTATCAACCTACATAGGACTGAAGGCGATATCGTCTCATCAGTCTTCCTCGATATGTCCAAAGCCTTTGATATGGTCTCACATTCAATACTCCTAACAGCCCTCTCCAACCTAAATCTTAGCCCAACTGCTGCCACTTGATTCCAAAGCTGCCTAACCAATAGACACCAAGCAGTGAAATGGTCTCAAGACATCTAGTCTCTATTGCCGATAACATTAGGGGTACCCCAGGGCTCCATACTTGCCCCCTTCTTTTCAATATCTTCACCAACAATCTCTGTACAGCAACTTCTCTAGCAACTTTAGTCCAATATGCAGACAACTCTACACTATGTGCAGCCTGTACCCTTCAGGAACTACAAGAGAAAACACAAAAATCCTTCTCAGCAGTGGAAACATGGCTTGCCAATGCTCAACTCATACTTAACCCAAATGAAATTAAACTAATTATCTTCCCAGGTACGAAGACCATTGACACCCCCACCCAAATTTAACATAACTGCTGCAGACAACACAAATATCAATCCCACTATGCAGACTGAACTCCTAGGTGTTACTACTGATGATAACATAAGATTAGAAAAACACAGATCTGAAACTATTAAGAAAGTTCACAAAAAATTGGGTACTCTATACAAAAAGAAGCATTTCCTAACTAATAATACCAGAGTCACCATTGCAAGAACTCACCTACTCTCAACACTTCTTTATTCCTCATCCATATTCACAAACCTTAGAAAGTCTGATCTGACTTGAAACATGCTATAATAAAATAACTAAATTTGCTACTGACTCCCCTTACCGAATGTGCCATTGCCTAGCACTAAAAACATTATCTTGGCTAGAATTCCCACACCTTCTTCACTACAATCAGCTGACAACAGCATATAAATTACTTAACCAATTAGACAATACACCCATCCTACAAAACTTACTAGAACCTTACTATAATCCAAGAATGATAAATTCCAGCAACAAATCCTTAATAAAAGTTACTAGATCCACAAACTTCCCAGGTGATGCTCTCTACTCTAGCTATGTTGCCAAATTATGCAACTCCTAGATCTCAGAATTATATCCAGCATCAGCAATTAAAAAAACACTTAAAGATCATCTGCCTAACAAATGGCTAAGCTTATGGAATTCCTCATGATAAAATACACCTTCCTCCTTCTACTTGCACAATCCACTATCACTACACTTTCTTCCTATTACTTTAATCACCCAACTGAAACTGCATGTTCATCCCCAATTTCACCATAATCCTAACTTTTACTGTAACTGCCATCCTAATAATCCTAAATTACAACCTTTTTTCACCACCCTATCCCAACTGTTAAAGCAGTCCCTATAGATAAAATCTTCCTTCTAGTCTGTTTAGCCACTATCCCCTTTTTGTGCCTGGATTTTTCTACATTAAACTCACTCTTGAACCTTCTACTTTAACTCAACCTTTCATTTTTTCTAACTCAATTTCTGTCTCCTCTGCCATTTTATGCCACTTTAAACCTGACCAATTACTTTGTCTCCCTTCCATTCTAATCATGCTGTTAAATCTATGCTGCAAACTATTGTATAGGATTTTATAATGACAAAAGTGTATCAACTATGCCAATTTAATATTGCTGTCTATTGTGTCCTTGTAATGATTGTAAACTTCACTCAGGTGTACGTATTTTATATACATATATATATATATATATATATATATATATATATATATATATATATATATATATATGTTTATTTTACTCTATTGTGCATTTTCTGGAGCTTTTCTCCCCAGGCCTCTGCTGAAAATGGGCTTACACCCAGTTGGACTTTCCCAGTAAACAAATGTAAAATAAAATAAAGGGTGAATGACCCTGGAAACTACGGACCCATTTGTCTGGCTAGTCCAGTTTGCAAAGTCATGGAATACATCATCATGGAAATGATCAATAAAGACATAGGCAACGTTAAGACACTGGACCCAACCCAGTTTGACTTTGTGGAGGAAAGGTCATGCCTACAAAACCTGGTAGACTTCTTTGAGAAGGTCATCAAAGCAATAGATGAGGGGAAGATGGTGCATACCACCAACATGGACCTGACTAAGGCATTTGATACAATACTTCATTAAGGTAGAGTTGATAAATGCACCAAACTCTGCATAAACTTTTATATAACTTGCTGGACTGTGAACTGGCTCACAGACAGGACCTAGGAAGTCAGGAATGGTGAGACTACTTCCACTAAGAGACCAGTCACCAGGATGTAACATATGGCTCTGTGCTGGGACCACTCCTATTTGACATCTGCTTCTCAGAGGTAAAGGCTAATGTCAAGGGCCTTTAGCTAAATCAGTTCACAGAAGATTGAAAGTTATAGATTCCCCCTCAATGCAAACATCTTACAAGGAGTTTAACACAGTCAAATGATTGAAGCTAAAGTCACAGATTAGAACTCAACGCCAAGAAATGCATTATAGTGCCTTTGGTGAAAATGGTCAGGAAGGCTAATTACACCATTGATAAGTAACCCCCAAGAGCTGACCCAGTAGTCAGGAATCTGGGAACATATTTTGACAGTAATCTAGACTTTGACCAACATGTGACCAAGGTAGTAAGAAATTCACTCTGTCACCCAATGTATAAATAAGGGTATGGCATCCAGGTCCAAAGAAATCATAACGCCCTTTATTTGGGCCTTATCAGACCCACCATTGAGTATAATGCTACCTTTAGCATGCACCTGACCACACATATGCAACAGCTGGAGTGTCCATAAAGGATCTTTACTAGGAGAATCCAGGGTATAAGCACATTGTCCTGTATAGATTACCTTAAAGCCCTATCTCTACACTCAGTCTCCTACAGGTTACTGAGAGGTGATCAATGCTTGACTCTGATGGGCCTTTTGCACATCTGCAAAATGAATAGCATCAAATCCACTAGATTCAAGGATTAACATTTTTGATTGTGACATAAATGGGACATGTTGGCTAGACAGGTATGTGTCTCAGAAGATCCCATGCTCTGGAACAGAGTCATTGTCTGTGGGAAGCAGAGTCCATCCCTAACACTATTTAAGTGTAACCTTGGCCACTGAATAAACTCACCAAGGTCTGGCCCCCATACCTCTGATAGACAGAAACAGAGGCAAAGAGTAACTATGTCCAGTTTAACCTACCCCATATAACCTTTAGAAATAACATATCCCCTCCAAATAAATGCCCATGATACATACGGAAACAATTGGGTTGGGTTGCACCAGAGAACAATGAACCAGGCAGGTGAGGTATTGTGTGAGATTGTGGTACAGTTGTGTTTGGAGTCTTGCCTATTTCCAGCTGCAATATGATTTCTGAGATGGTGTATATAATTAGAAGAAGTGTGGGGGTGTAGGGAGGTTTACACCCCTGTAAATTTTTTTGCCTGTGATATTCTGCACTTTTACCTTTGATGTGCGCAGGTTCAATGTTCTGGGTATCGCTGTTGTCAAGTTTCATTATTTTGCACTTTCAGCAATCTGGCCTCAACGTTTTGCAGTTCAGTGTTTAATGCTTTTGATAGGGATATATATATATATATATATATATATATATATATATATATATATATATATATATATATATATTTCTAAAACATTAAAGCAAAAACAAATAATTTCACAAATTCCACATCCTCTAAATGTTTTGCCTCAGGTTTCCTTTATCATTTCAGCTCTTTTCCCAGCCCTTTCTCTAACCAGTCCTAAACTGCATCTGACACTCACTTTCCCTCATACATCCCTACATTCCACTTCAGAACTATCACATCCAAGGACCTCTATCTCTGCTTGTTCATATTAAACTTTATAGCCCCCAGATATTGATAACCTTCACCCATGGCTTATCTATCACTGTAGAGGCAACATCATAACACCATTGAAACACACCTACAACCTATGTATTACACCTGATATCATGCCTAATATGTGGAAGAATGCCATTGTAAAACCACTCCGTAAGAAACCCAATCCCTCCAGTCCATCAGATGTTCAGCCTGTTTCTATTCTCCCTACTGGGAAAGATTCTGGAATAATTACTTTATTTACAGCTGACTGAATGCATTAACCAATACCACCTTCTCTCTCAGAATCATCATATCTTTTGGTCTTGTCACAGTACATCCACATCTATCTAGACACTCAGTGACAACATTATTCTTGGGAAGGATAAAGGCCTAATTACTGGATCAATTTTTATTGATCGTGTCACTAGAGCCTTTGATAATATTGATCACTCACTTCTCCCAGACTCTCACATTAGTGATAACAAACTATCCTGGTTCAAAAACAACCTCTTTAATTGCCACTTGTCAGTTAATTTCAGTTCAACAACCTCTATATCAGTCCCTCTGCAGAAATATCTCCCTCAAGGATTTATTCTGGCACTGTTCCTCTTTTCCATCTACTTTAACAAACTCCCTTTTGACTGACCACACCTTCCTGTCCTGCTTTATGCTAATGATATGGTCCTATTCTGTTCCAATCATTCTGTCTCTTCTCTTGAACTTGAACTTTAGGCTGATTTTCATGACCTTATTCAATGGGTCAGTGATAAACAATTACTGCTAAACTCCTCTAAAACAAAAACAATGCCATTTAGTACTAGGCAAAAGCTCACTTCTCTCCACAGGCTTCTAAGATCCTCAGTCATTTTAATAACACTATTAAAAATTCACCTCACTAAAATACCAAGAAATTTGGTTTGATCCATTCCTAGATTTCCAGCTCCACCTGAACTATACACACAAAAATCAACATTCCTCTATTCTGGGCTTATAGGATCTTTTTTCTTCCTATCCAAACTCTGAAGGAGTTATCTTAGTGGCTCAAACAGAATACTCTCTTGCTAATTGCTGTAGCTTCTAAAAGAAATGTATCTACCATTTAATTCATTTCAAATGACATTTACAGATTCATCACTCTCTCCTCAAGAAATAAACACCACTGCAAAACCTTTGAAAAAGCTAATTATCTACATGTGAAACAATATGCTGACTTTCTACTTGCCTCTCAACTATTTAAATTTATCAGGAATGACACATGCTCTCTACCAGCTTCCAGACAATCCAGAGATTCACCAACATACAATCTTAGACATCCTAACCACTCATGTCATCTCCTCCAAATCCCCTACACTAGGCTTCGCTGCACAGACCATGTTTTTACACTCCATGGTCCCAAACTGTGGGAATCTCTCCCTTCTTTTTTTAAAGATGATTCCTCTTACCCCATTTTCCATTCATAAATAAAAACACATTTCAAGACTCTAGGAAACTGCAACTGCTATCTCTCTGGTCATATAACTTTACCTGTTCATTCCCTTCTTCCATCTACATACCTTGATTTGTTCAGCATGCTAACTATGATTTCCACTTTCTATATAAAGCATGCATATATTGTGTTTTTCACTCACTCGGTATATAATGGCATTTATCCATTGCCTTTATTCCCACAAACCAGCTATGATATTTACTTAGTATGTAATATATATGTATATTGCATGATGTCATTCACTCTGTGTATCATGTCATGTATGTACTGTGTTTCTGGGC
Organism: Protopterus annectens; assembly: GCF_019279795.1. NCBI lineage: Eukaryota > Metazoa > Chordata > Ceratodontiformes > Protopteridae > Protopterus > Protopterus annectens. Next base: position 257,277,153 of record NC_056742.1, on the reverse strand, counting down.
CTGGACTGCAATGGGTCCAATGGGGTCAGTGTTCTATTTCATAAAAGAAATTCAAAATAAAAATAAAATAAGTGAGAGCAAATCAGTGTGTGCATGCATTGTGCAGCAAGGCTTATGCAGCTATTTGTTGTAGGAGACCCTTCATTGGATGATGCTTGACATGGGAAGTAAAATGGAGTTTGAATCATGAATATAGCTTAGGTAGATGAAAACAAAAAAAAAAGGTAATCTTTGGAAGGGAGGATACTAGATATGTGGATACAAACGATGATGAATGTAATAGACAGTAAATTTTCACCAATGCATAAGGATCAGTGGAGAGGATGGGGTTATGAGGTGAACAAAATGGGCCACTTCCTGGTTCACAGTGTGAGTCAATGTATGTGCAGAAAGCATGAATTTAGTCAACTATGTTGTGTGAAAAAGAAAATCGGGCAACCTAGATCTGCAGCATATCTTAAAAATATCTTGAAAGTAAAGTGCTTGCCAATCCAGAAAAAAAATGTAGATGGACAATGCATGCTACATCTACGTATCAAACTGAACATTCTTTGTTAAAACCAGGAAAGACAGCGGATATGCTGAGAAAAGTAATAAAGCAAAAGCTTTCCAAAAAGGTTAAAGAGGTAACACATGTAAGTGCCAGGCAAGAAGATGTAAAATGTATTTCAGTATTTAATGAGACACTTTGTCCTGAAAATATAAGTGAAAGGCTCTGGAGAACTGAGAACAAGCCCTGACACTGCAGCTTCACTCACCTGAAGTGGAGCACCTTGAATGGCTGTGAATAGGTTGAATAGGTGATGTGCTGGCACTAAAATAATAATGAAACACATGAGGACACTCCAAAGACCAAGCAAAAACAGTATGATGGAGGTTTTTGTAGTACAGCTTCAAGCACTGACATTACAGCGCCTTGAATGTTTGTGAGTAGTTACAACAGATGATGTGCTGGCGCTATGAAGAAAAACAAGACATGGAAAGAATGAGATAAAGCTAGTGAAATAAACTACCCAGTAATATGCTGTACCCTGGCTAATGCATGAAGGGTAATTGTAACTGCAAGTTAATTGCACATGTAAGCACCATTATAAAAATAGAAATATGTTTCTGCTTATCCATTAAACAAAAGAAAAACAACATATGATATGTATATGTAAATGCTGAGCTAATCCATCAATCAAACCAGAGTGAACATCTGATGTTACTAAAAATGTTACATGTGATCATTCCAAAAAATTAATTAAAACAAATGCAAGCAAAACTATATATTGGATAGATGCAAACATATTACAAATATAGAAAACATTACATATGTAGTAGTAGTGTAACAAGCTGGTGTACAGCTGTCTAAATTAGTTTCCACATACTAATATGATATTGGTGAACTACATTCAATATGTAGTACATTCTCATTATTTTTGTATGTACAGATTTACCTCTCTCATGATTGTTACAAGTATAGGCAGCCTACAGGTGTATGTGACTTGTGAGTCTGGTCTGGACAAACATTATAATGGTTTTTGATTGTACACATAATACTGAATTTTCACACTGTAGCAAAATGTAGACAATCACTGTCTGCCCTTTGTCATGATCTGTGAGACTGTTAATATGCAGGTGTGTGATACTTAATGTCCTTCTGCACAACATCTGACGCACTTATGTCCATATGGTGCTAAGCAGATATAAATGTGGTTGGACATTATGCAGAAGGGCATTAAGCAAAACACAATGTAAAGTATACAGTGTTTGCTTAACATCCTAGTCACTTAACATTCAATGGGACAGAACCTATCCAGGACATTAAGCGATGGTTACCTGTACTGTGCTTCTTCATATTAATTATCAAAACTCAACTGGGATGTTCTAAAGAAGTTCTATATATGTCTGTGTAACATATGTTAAGAGCAGTAACCATCTGAAATGTCGGGACCTGCTAGAGCAAGTCCCAAAATGCAGAGACTGAATGGTTGAAAGAACAATGACATTCATGGAGTCAATATATATAAGTTCAGGGGATGGTGGAGTTCAGGGGAAGCTTGCCCCACCCTGCAAAAAGACGTTTTAAGGAGAAGAGTGATTTTCGAACTTCACTCTTCTGCAGTTGTCCCCTCTTTATTTTCATCTTTTCATCACCCAGCATTTCGAGTGATAACATTTCAGTAGGGAGCCATTAACAGCTGATATATGGGAACTCCTGAAAATAACACTTGTCTCTAGTTTTTACACAGATAAGAGTAACCATTACAAAACAAGTTTCGCATTTATATTACACTTCAGTCTAGTAATGACCAGGTGAAACATCATTCCTGTCATTAGGAGTGATGTTAAAAGCAGTATATTTCAAAGAAAGCTTTTTTTAAATCAGCTAGTCTCTTTTTCTTTAATAAAAACAAATAATAACAAAACTCTAGACTATGAACATTTTCAGACAACAAATTAACTTTTTGTCCATCACACACAAAGCTTTTGTGGTACACTTTTTTAAATACATTAAGAGAATTGCTTAATATCTCATCTTTACCTGTTTCATTCAAAACATTACTAACCACCATTCCACAAGTTCAAACCCTACAAAAGACACTTTTTCCTGATCTATAAAAAGCAGGATAAGTTGCCTAATAAAGCTGCTCGCTAACAAAATTGTTTTTTTTGGTTTATGGTTCACATAATTATATTGTATCTTGACTTTTGCTCTTCTTTTATTTTAGCTAGTTTTACATTTTTATTTATTTATATATTTTTGAAACTGACATTCTTCATTAGCAGTATGCAAGTATTTGGGTTGCATTATTTGACTGTGAAGAGATTCTCTCTACCTAAACTGCTGGAGGAACTGTGGAGTGCTATTTGTATTTACATTAAGTAGAAGAGGACATGGTTTAACCTGACTGGGATGCCAGGTAGACGAACTCTGTCTATTTGGGAGTCAGACAGGTGTACAAAGGCATTTTTAGTGAATTGCATTACTTAGACGTAATTTCACTAAAAACACTTTGAGCCCAATTCCAAAAGACTTACTCTCGGTGTAAGTGACCACTTACAGTGCGAACAGGCTGAGAGCAGATCTTTGTGAATCTGGCCCCCAGTGCAAGTCTGGTTATAGATAGGCCTCACACTGAAGTAAGTCACTTACACCGAGAGCAAGTCTTTCGGAATCAGAGCAGACTTACACTGGGAGTAGCTCTTTTAGAATTTGTCCTTTTGACTGTTCCCATTCACCATAAAATAGTGGTAAACTTAGAAATAAACCCATATAACTTGAGAGCAGGTCTTTAGGAATTACAGCAAGTTTACACTGAGAGCACCTCTTTGGAAATTGTGTCCCCTTGTCTGTTCCCATTCACCAAAAGAACAATGGTAAATTGAGAAATAAACCCATATCATGGAATTCCTATATAAATGTGCTTTACAAGAAAAAGAAGCTCAAGCTTCCTATAACAGATTCCCAGTATCCCAGTATAACAAGGACTTAAAACTAATAAGTGAATCCCTCAAGCACATCATCAGGAAGTGCAAGGCAAGATATGGATGCAGGGTCACTACCAGTTTTAAAGATAACTAAGACCTTCTATTCTTGCATTAGAAAACTCAGGAATTATGCTTATTAGTGTTCTGAACTTACTTTCAATGGAGTCTCATATTCTAATCCTGAAGTTATTACTAATATTCTTGCAGGCATATTTAATACCAGTTTTATAGCCTGAAGCTAACCAGATATTCCCCAACTACCAGCCATCCCTCCACTCTCCAAATGCTTTGAACCAGGTTATATCTGCACAATCAAAATTACTAATTTCATGGGAGCTCATAAAATCTTCTGCTGTCTGCTAGCAAACATTAAACACTACTTAGCCAAATTCCTCGTAAACCTCTTCAATCTAAATCTGTCACCAAAACATGGAGAATGGGCTATAGTGGTACCATTATACAAAGACAGCTCCGTGACAGATCATGGAAACTAGAACCCAAATAGCATCACAAATGCCATCTGTATAGTTTTGGAGAGCATGATTGCTCAGCTAGTAAGCAGTGACATAGATGACTTAAAATTTGTAGTCAAACAAGTTTGGATTTGTAAAAGGTAAGTTATGTCTACTAAACTTAGTTAATTTCAAGGAAAGGGTCACTAAAGGCCTGGATACTAGCCTACACTCCATACTGCTTCACATGACCATGCCAAAGCATTTGACAGCATTCCACACACTGGTACCATAGATAATTTCTTCCAGCATAACATAAACCCATTTGTAGTCTACTGGATGGCCAAATGGCTGTCCAACAAAACCCACACTGTTAAGATAGGATGTACATCCTCAAGCCAGAGTAGCATCACCAGTCAGATTATTTTTCACAGGGATTTCTCCTGGGCCTTCTGCTGCCTGGTATCTACTTCTCAGAAGGAAGACCAGATGTCAGGGGACTGTGTCTGATTATGTCTGCTGATGACTGCAAACTAGGTGTGATTGTCAAATCCCTCTTAGACATGCAGATATGCCATTAGGGCCTAGATCAGACCAAAGACATGTATGTTAGTCGCAGTCTTATATTAATTGGCCAAAAATGCAATACAGTTATGTGTTAGCAGAAGGTCACCTCCTTCTCTTTCCACATTGTTGGTACCCTTCTTAAGCGATACATTAATGTGAGACTTGGGTACTTATTCAGTAGCACCCTTTAATATCACTGTGTCTCAGTTGTGGTTTGTAAGTCCTTCTACCTTGCTTAGCTGATTTGTAATGGTATCTCCTCAAGATGTCACACAGTCTTGGATCCTCTGTACTCTTCCCTTATCAAACTGATCTTTGAATATAGTGCTCCTTTAGTGCTCCTTTAGAATGGTACCTGAAATGAACTTTGATAAACTGAAGGGGCCTAAAGTCTTCAAGCAAGAAGGCTTCTGAACTACACAACCTAAACTACCAGAAAACAGTAAATGGCCTGTCCCTCTACTCTTTTTCACATAGAATACTGAGTGGTGATTTTTGTTTAGTCATTGGAGCACTGAAAATCCCTAAACATTTTGATGTCCTCCACTTTTGCATAAACATTGATCTGTATAAAACTCACTCTTCAATCTCCATTCCAAGATAAGTAACACCTATTGGTAAGAAAGATTCATAACCTACCATATTGCCCGACTTTGCAATTAACCCTGTCTACACATCAAACTAGGTAATACAAAACGTTTTACTTGGATGGGACACCATAAATGCATATCTGGTATGTAGAAATAATATACTTTCTAGGCATCATTAATATATTCTCTATATCAACAGGTCATGGTTAAATGTCTTGATGGCCCTTCAGCTGTAAGTGTAATGTAAACCTATGTATATATGTACTTCCCAACTGATTACTCAGGGAAGATAATAATGTATTCTTACTGAATGGCTAAAGAGAGCTTTCCCCTAATTGTCTGTAAAGTATATAAAGAACTGTAAAGTATACATTATTTCACTGCTGCATTATATTGCAAACAATGTTGCTATTTGGCTTAAGCTTTACACTGTTTGTTTATTTATGTAAATAGTATTAAAACTTGTGAACCACAGTGGGTGCTGTGGTGCTATGATATTTTGTAATTCATTCAATTTAATGCATATGCAGTTTTTTCAGATATGTTTTTATTAGAGATAAGTCATATTAGCTTACATATCCAGTATTCTGAGAGTTATCTGTTGCTATATCATAAATAGAGTGATGATGATTGCATTTTCATATAATAACACTCTGCTTCTAAGCTTATACACTCACATCAGCATATTTACTTCATTTTGCTTTTGCAATGGACATTTTACTATGCATTCTGTTTAAATAACTGCAAATGAAATATACAGCTTTGCAACCAAAGTGCAAACAAGCCAGATCACTACTCAGATGCTACAGATATAACAGCAATGGATGTCTGCTAATCTTGACTTGTGCCTGTTGACAAAATGCAAAGCATTTTGGTGAATAACCATGGGTTCCTTATATTGACTTTGATTGATGCTTTTGTGCGTTGGAGTCAACAAACTGGAATCTAAAAGCTGGGTAAGAGGATGATGAATGGGAATCTAAAGCTGACATATGATAATTAAAAAGAGAAACACCGAACAGCAATAAATTTAAAGTTACATTAAGAGTTGTCATTTGAGCTGATGCATACAGCTAGAGTCTTGACGCATTAGGATTTGCAGTTAGTGTGTTTAGTGTGTTTTTTATGATAAGGATTCATACTGTTCTTCAGTTTTTAGTTGGCTGACATTACTATATGGAATAGAAACTTATAGAGACAGGGGTATAGTAAAGATATAGCAGTCTTGCAATAGAAAATACAATTACTTTGTTTCTTATTATGCTTCTCCCCAACAAGATTCATTGTTAACAATATGTAATTGCTAAAACAAAAATTGCATGAGTGCTGTATTTTAATTCATGATTACTTCTGCCATCAGCAGCAAACAAGGGATCTAAAAGAAGACCAAAGTGTTACATATTTAGACATTTTCCAGCTGACGTAAATACCCAGTATTAAAATTCGTATCTTTATTTGCATCATTACAATACCTAAGAGGTAGCAAATCAGAAAAAGAAGTCTGAGACAGTTCAGCATTTTGTATTAGTAGTAGTAGCTGAGTTTTGAACACAGATTTTGATGTAGCCTTACCATCATTATTTCATCTGGACATCACCATCACTACCATACATGCTATTATATGTTTCTATTTGCACAAAAAGGTTGATTCCAGACTTTGCGAATGCACAATTGCATTCAAACAATTAAAAAAGAACTGACAACAGTCATCTAAACACTTAGCCATGACATACTTTTATAAAGAAAAGATTAATCCTCTCAACTAATGTTCCATATGTTAGGTGGCTCTTAAAGCAGAGACCTTATTCCTTTGTCACGTTTGCACAGTAGGTAAGAAAAATAGGGCAGCTCCTTCACTCAAGCGTCATAAAATATAACTTGTTGGGAATTTTATTTACTTGATGGAGATTCCATCTGAAGAATATCAGGTGTTATATTGTTCAGCAGAATAAATCTTTTCTGCCTTGTTTATATAAGGGTGATTTTCAGATTGAGGTATCAACTCATCTGAAGTGCTAGTTACACTTTGATTCTGTAAAGACATTTTGTTCTGTCTTTCATTTTCCACTTACTTTGGTAGCACTGTCCGGCCATACTCCCAGAGGCAGTTATGAGCTGTGTGTTTGCACCTCTTATTTAATGCAAACCTTTTACTGAGTAATTTGCTGAATCATAGGGGAATGGAAGTTATGTTGAAAGTGTGAATTTGTTCCTATTATTTTTCTTCTCACACTGCCTCTTGTTATATTTCACTGGTTTTACACTCTTTCAAAGATCAATGCAAGGTCGCATATTAATTCAATGGCACACCATTATTCACACACACACACACACACACACACACACACACACACACACACACACGTTTGTGTGTTTGTGTGTGTGTATATATATATATATATATATATATATATATATATACACACACACACACACACACACACACACACACACACACACACACACATACACATATGGGTTCACTATGAAGTCTCAAAATACTGAAATCCCGAATTTCAGTATTTCAAAATTACATAGCCAAAACCTTCAAATCCCGAAAACCCATAATCGCAAAACTCAAAATCCCGAACCTACACTACACAGAGAGCACACACATAAACATACACACAACTTCCCCCCACAAGCACACAGACAAACCTAGACCACATATAAGTAGGGGGACAAGCCCCCTACACCCCCCATGTGGGGGGCTTTGCCCCGCACACCTCCCTACTTATATATACTAACTCTGAGATCGCACATTCAGATACACAAAGGTAACTCACACCCACACATTTCACAGTCCCCTGCACACACGTCACAGTCACAACACACACACTGACATACACTAAAGCCCTTAACCAACACGCTTACACATACATACATACCCAAATTAACACCTAACCATTCACACACCGAAACACCAGAAGCACTAATTCAAAATCTCCGTACTTCAGGATTTTGAATTTCGCACTTCTGGCTACAGTGTTATAATTTCAAAATACTGAAATTCGGGATTTCAGTATTTCGAAATTGTGAATTGAACCCATATACATACATACCCATAGACACACACACACACAACCACACACACACACACAAACATAAATATATATATTTATATATATATATATATATATATATATCTATAGAGTGTGTGTGTGTGTGTGTGTGTGTGTGTGCACATGCACTTTAATGTGTTTTATATGCATATATAGACCGACACTTACTGGCTGGTGTGAGTAAGTACAAAATTATCATTTTGTGAAATCAGTCCCCTTCAGTTATTTAAATTTATTGGGCATCCTTCTGTATTCCATAGTACCAGAATACAAAAGTGACCACCTCCTTTCAATCTATCTTGCTGTTTTAAAAATAGTGACTCTCCACTAAAACTTAACTTTTTAGACAGGTAAAACTTAAGTTACCTACTTTCACATCTAACACTTCTAGTGCACACTGCAGTGTTTAGGCTACACCATTTTTTTCATCTTACTTTTAAGCATCTATTGCAAGACAACCATGTATTGGAGATCCCACATCCTGCCTCTCAGTAGTCATCTTGGGATTAGTGCTTCTGATTTCTCCTGGTAAGAGAAGGAGTGCAGTTACATTATTTCCTGGCGACAGATGATCACCAGAAAGCTTAATGACTGCTTTATAGGTGACAGCTAGGAATATGTGCTTATATTCTGATCCTGGTGAGAGTAGAAGCAGAGTGCATTGATTCCTGACTCTTTCTGGTTGGAGAGTGAGTGTCTGTGCTTAATATACCTGATTGGTCTGGTTGCTATTCGAGGCATCTACCAAAAAGGCTACAAGCCTGCAGACCCCTGCATAATCTGGGACAAGACTGTGGATCACCAAACAGGCTGTGGCCTGCTTCTATTCTTGCAATTGGTGCTAACATTTTGCTTCTTGTGAGAGAAGAAGCAAAGGAGTATTGTATCCCAACAGAGTGAAGCTGTGATGAGACCAGCATTAGTAGTAGCCAGGCAGTAGCCATTCATGTGACTCCCCTCGTTTCATCATTCTTGACAAGCTAATCCTTTATTTTTCAGAAACTACTACTAGATTTCTTCCTAAATTCAGAATATCTGCCTAAATACTTTATCCTTAAATTTTTAGGGTCTATGTAATAGTTTCCCCTCAAGTGTTTGGCAGTGCTCTGTACAAACTCATACACCTTGAGTGAGATTTTTCCTGTAAAAGGAATATATAAGGAAACAGCTCCAGTACTTAGTAATAATGACCATCCCTCCTGGCATGTCTAAATGTCAGTTGCCTGTGCTTTCGACTATTAACCTGGTGAACTTGGGCATTCTGAGGCAATGTAACAACTGCCTCATGTACATACACAACCCTCTCCTCTTACCTACCAACACTCAGACTTGTGAGAGATGCACTTATATATCCAAATTGGAAGCCATGCACTCTCAAGCAAAGACCAGAATAGCTGGTCAAGAGCAGAAGGTCAACACCTGCACCACACCACATGCAACACATAGCCCTCCAGAACACCCACTGTCACAGCTCTCACATAAAATACAAACCACGCATCCACCTTTGCTGAGGTTCTCAACAGAAATCTACCCAAACAGCAGAGACCTCCAAGGCAGAAACACACTCAACCACCACAACACAGCACAAACCACAAGACACATAGCTCACCTACACAGTATGCCCCTCAACTTAAGCCTCTAAGGCAAAAGAGCGTGCCCAGTACACTAATCATAGATGACTCAAAAGTAAGGCACACTGATGTCCCACTCACTAGGTTGAATAAGGAGAAGTTAATAGTCAACTATCTGTCAGGTGCCAGAATCTGACACACAACATGTGCACTCAGGTCACTCCACAACAAGTACAAGTATGACTCTGTCACTGTCCATGCGGGTGTGAATGACCTGAGATGCACCTCCCTGGAATGCATGAAAAGAGACATGGAGGAGCTCTCAGATTATGTGTCCTAGGCAGGTATTACCCTAGCCCTTTGCAGCAGCCTAACTTTGGCCAGAATGATACCGCAGTACAAACAGAAAATGATTGACTTCAACAATTGGCTAAGTTGTTCATGTCATTCTAAGGGGATCCAGTATCTGTCTGCTTGGGATGACATGATTGACAGACCTCGATGCTTTGCCAGAGATGGCCTGCATCTGTCACCAGTGAGTTTCCGGATACTGGCTAAGGCTCTTGCCACCCCTATAGTGTCTTTCTTAGGTGATGTTCCAAAGACCAAATTACCACTGTAACAGCTATAAATAAATGCAATCTGAGGGTCATGCTTCTCAATGGTAGAAGTCTAAATTTCAAGATGGACTTGCTCAAAGCACTCCTCAAAATGGAGAACATTGACATTTGTGATGTAGCAGAGACCTGGTTTAAAGCAGCAGAAAGCACGTCTGTGCTACCAGGCTGTAAATCATTCTACACCTTTCAGCCCCAGAATGTGGACCAAAGTTCCAAAGGTGGTGGTGTTTCCATATTCATAAAGGATATGCACACCTCCAGACTAGTAGCCTAGCATAATGCATCGGATATACTTCAGGTAGTACTAACATTGGGTAAGACAGTGATTCAGGTTATAGCCTGCTATAGGTCCCCAACCATGTCCCAAGAATCTCACTCCACGTTCCTAAACACTTAGGAAACTTAGGGTCCAACCCAGCACTCTCATACTAGGCGACTTCAACTACCCCTCCATCAACTGGGAAAACTACTCATGCACCAATACACTGGCCTAAAACTTCCTGCAGTTCATCACATGCAATGCCCAGGACCAGCTTATTCTTATCCCCACTAGAGGAAGCAACATCCTTGACCTGGTTTTTCCTAACATGGGCAACCATTGCTCTACACCAATAGTCAATTCCTCCTTGGTTAGATCAGACCACAAACTAATCACCATGGAAATCCACATCTCAACTACATCACCCACAAAATAACCACTATGAGAAACTTATCCAAAGCTGATTTTGGACTCCTAAAAACAGAGGTGGCTAACTTCATGGCACTCATGTCAATGGAAAATAGATGCATGACTGCCGAATCATACACCAATGCACTGTATGAACATGTACACAAATGCATGGAATTAGCCATACCAAACAGAACTTAGATGCTCTCCTCCATAAAAAGGAAGACAATCTGGTGGTCCCCTGCCATTAATAAACTCTACAACAGAAGGAAGAAACTGTTGCAGAAAAAGGTGAAGTCTCAAGACTGGAAAAACTCCATTATTAGCCTCAACAAAAAGTTGAGATTTCTTATCAACACCTCTAAAGTCAGCTATGAAGGCAGAATTGCAGCAGACGCTAAAAACAACCACAAACCTTCTATAGTTATATCAAGAATCTCCATGGCAATACCCAGGTTTGCTTTGAGTTACTGCACAATGGTACCTCCTGTACTGAGCCAACAGATATTGCCAACATACTAGCCGACAGATTCAGTGACAACTTTAACCCCCCCAAAGGACCAACTACAATACCAGAGGAATGCCAGGCACCCAGCATTACTGCAGCACAGGTTAAAGCTGCATTGTCCAAGGGCAAGAATACAATTTCCGTGGGACCTGACGATATCCCTGGATGTGTTCTACATGAACTACAAAGTGAACTGGCACCACATATGTGTGCCCTGTTCAAAAACAGCCTCACCTCAGGTTTTGTCCCTATGTAATGTTGCACTGCTACAGTCATCTCTCTCCATAAAGGGGGAGTGACTACAGACCCTGGGAATTATCGCATCATTAGCCTGACGAGTCTGATATGTAAGGCTATGGAGTGCATCATCATGGATCTAATTAACAAGAATATAAGGAATCTCCAAACTCTAGATCCCATGCAATTTGGTTTTGTGAAAGGTAGATCATGCCTGCTCAACCTGGCTGACTTCTTTGAGTCAATCACCAGAGCTGTGGATGAGGGCAAGGCAGTTAATACAACCTACCTCGATCTGGCCAAGGCCTTTGATACAATTCCCCACTCAGGAATTATTGATTAACTCACCAAACAAGGCACCAACCCCTATATCACTAGGCGGGTTGCAAATTGGCTCTCGGCTAGAACCCATGGTGAGAAAGTAGCGGACTTCAAATCAGGTTGCCAACCAGTCACAAGTGGAGTCCCACAGGGATTGGTCCTGGGTCCTCTCATGTTTGGCATCTACTTCTCAGAAGTCCAGGCCAACACAGAGGGACTCAAGCTGACCAAGTTCGCAGACGACTGTAAACTGGGAGCCATTATTAACTCCCCAAGTGATGTAGACATCCTACACAAAGGCCTTACTTAGACCAATGACTGGTGTCGTAATCATGGCCTTAAACTTAATGCCAAAAAATGTGTCATCATTCCCTTTTTGGAAAAACTCAGTTCCCACTAATTACCACAATGATGGGAGCCCACTGATTACTGAAGGCATTATAAGAGTTCTGGGGACACAGGTTGACAGTAACCTCTCCTTCGACCACCACATTGCCATTGTGGTCAGAATGTCCTTCTATGTGGCACATCTCATTACCAAGGGTTTTGCATCCAGGAAGAAAGAGGTCATCATCTCTTTCTACTCTTCCCTCATTAGGTCAGTCATCGAGTATAATGCCCCATTTGACATGTATCTCAATAGACACATGCAACAGCGGGAAAGGCCATAAAAGTACCTCACAAAGAGGATCTTAGGCCTTAAACACATGTCCTACATGGACAGACTCAAAATACTCTAGCTATTCTCTATCTTATATTGTCTACTAAGAGGCGATCTCTGCTTGACTTACAAATCCATGTCTGACCCAGCTCTGTTAGAAATGCTAAGTCTAAAGAAATCCAAATCCCACCACACCACATGGTCCAGGGACCTCAGCCTTTTACCGCAATCAACAGAACATGCTGGAGGGACAGGTTCATAACCAAGAGACTACCCATACTCTGAAGTAGACTTCCCATACATGTCAAGCAGGCCCTCTTCAAGAGAAATCTTGATGAGTGGATGGGAAATAGAAAGTTCACCCTGGGGATCAATGCAGTGGCTGTACTTGATAGAGGCACTGGGAGTTAAAGTCGGGTGGCATGATGCCAGGGCACTTCTATGGGCTAGGCATGTAAAGGCTCCAGGGCCATTAGCCTAGTACACACCTATAAAACTATGAACCAAATATGCATCTGTTGACACTTTTGCATTATGCTGGTGTAAGAAACTGCATATAGTGATGAAATGTAGTAAACATATTTGCAATTAAAATGTATTTACATACTGAGAGAGGGGAGATGAGCATTCTCCACACCAATGCAAAGGCTATTTATTTATTTTTACATCACATTTGCTACTTGATCTTCATTACATGATATTTCACTGTTCCTCTTTTTATTTATTAAGTACATTGTTCATCCATAAATTCCATTCTACTCCTCTGAGTCCTTAACTTCACCAGACATGCCTGATCCTGAAACCTTTTGAATAGTTAGGCTAATAAGCAGTTTAACTGTCTCCAACAGCCTACATGTACATGTTACCCTACTTATGTTAGCTTATTGTTGTTCTTTTTCTCTTACCTATTCTTCCTAAGTCAATTTCTGCTCATTTTCCACATCTTCTCCCCACATCTTTAGTTCTTCCATATGCACATATTTAATCCCAAAATGTTGAGTTCATCATTTTCTGAGCTACTTGCCTGTGGCCTGCCAGTAAAACATGCACACATTTCTGCCCAGCCAAGAGTTATGCTACCAATTTCCCTGTACTGTACTTAACACATTGCAACATGAACCACTCTGCATCAGTCTGTAATTATTGGGGAACCAAATGTTACTTTCAAAGCCACTCTGACTTAATTATGAACTTGTATTTAATATACAGCGTCATAGTATAGCCTGTCACTGTAATTCTGTCACAGGATGCCAAGTTTGTCACACTGTAGAAGATAGCACTCTGAATATGTCAACTCATAGCTAGAATGAATGAAGTGGGACATCTTCTGTGTATTGTTGCTGAGAGTCAGTAGGCTAAATAGATAAATATGACCAGTGAATGTGCAGCAAACATTATAGGATTGGTATTGCAATTGCTCTTCTAGACTAAACCCTCAATACTATATGCCAAAACCGTGGCTTAGCTTATGTTATAGTTGCTGATCAGAAGACTCCAGTCTGGTGGCAGTCCCCATCCTTTCTTAGATTTCTGGAATGACTCAGTTGGATTTATGGAATGGCTGCTAACCTGAACTGGAGAAAAAAAAAACTATCAAAAGACAAGGATAGAACCATTGTTCTTTACCTTTCACAAGTATTCATACCCATTAAGGTGAAAGGGCTTCTACTGGACATTGTTTTCACTAATAAATCCCAATGATGTTAGAAAATGACTGTACTAAGTTTCCATTACCCAGTTATTTTTCAACGGTCAAACTAAATTAAAAGAACATTCTTATTTATTACAGACAGATTGTTCCTGGGCAGAATACAAAGCATTCTGAAAATAAAATCTGATACCATTAACTGTAATCCAGTTCTGAGGTAATCACATTTACTTACACTGTATGATGCAGTCTTAGGAACCTTAATGCCTCTTTGTGATAACCATCTATATTTGACAGTTAGAAATGTGAAGGCACATCAGAACTTTGGACTGTTTCCTCATTGAACAACAGTGTTAGAGAAACAGACTATGCTTGAGTCAGATGGATGATATTGAACAATCCTATATCTTCTCAATAATTCATGACAAGCAAGAGGGTTGCTTGAATTTTTTATTTTTTGTTTGTTTTTTGATAATCGGGAAAGTCCAAATGAGTCAATGACCCATTTTCAGAGTAAGCCCAAGGAAAGAAGTTCCACAATAGATTCACAAACATTTAAATAGTAGTTGATGACTGTAGACAAAGAGAGAAAAGCCAAGCAATAAATTAAATATTTTGCAATGAGCTGGGGACAAAGGCTCCGCAGAAATACACACGCACGCACACACACGCACACACACACACACACACACACACACACACACACACACACACACACACACACACACACACACGCACACACAGTTTACAGTATTTGCTAAGTAATTACTTACAAGGGGAGAAAATGCCCACAACAGATAAAAACACAGATTGAAATGAATTAACAGAAATATAAGTAGGGTAAATTGTGATCAAGAATACAATATGTATGGCAATGACAAGATACTGCAGAAGTGGATAGTCTATGTCAAGTAAACTAATACACAGTTATTCAAAATATTGATTATATTTCCAATAATTTATGGAAGTGGGAAACAATAGAGTAGTTTGCTGCCAAAACAGAATGAAAAAAGGAGTAATGAGCAGAAGGGAAAATTAAGGACATGGTGAGAGAGAGACAGAGTGGATTATTAGAAAGATGAGAATGTTATAGAAAGACATGAGAAAGGAAAATAAATAGTAGCAAGTGTTGGCCAAGAGGTAGAAGAGCATACATTAGTGGTATGGTATCAATAAAGTGAGCGCTTCTTTTGATGTTGGGCCATTACTACATGCTATGATATAGAGGTGTTAGTGAATTTAGAGTGAGAAAGGCGTAGTTATAGTGAATAAGTGGTCATGCGTCTGTATTGAGGGCTGAGCATGTACAGTTTCAGGTAACAGACAGACTTTTTTTTTGCTTGGTCATGAAATTGAAAAGGTTGCTAGTATGTTTAATGGATAAGGGGGATAGGGTTCTAGGAGTAGTTTACATATCTGGAATAGAGAGAAGTTCCTGCAGACAGGTGTGGTTTGTAGGTAGTGAGGAGCATTTTGTTTTTAGATCGAAGTAGTATAGCAGGGGTGTATGTGTGCAATAAATGCAGTAAATTTATGCTTTGTTCTGGTTTGTGTATTAATTTGTGGATTAGGAATATTTGGGTGTGAGTCACTTGGGTAATTCAAGTCAATAAAAAATAAAAAGATAAAAATAAATGGTCTGTTTTAGGGCTAAGTAGTGATGGGTTTTGTTTTATGAGTTACTGATAAATGTTGCTAATTATTGTAGCACAGGTTTAGTTTATTTTGGATGGAAGCTTGAAGGTTAAGCAGTATATAGCAAAGTGGGGAGAAGTAGTGTAGAGGCCAGGAGATTCCTAGATGAATCAGTTAAGCAGTTTTTTGTTTTGTAGAGTGTCCCTAATTTTTGGTGATTTTTTTTTTTGACAGCTTGTTGCACATGTATTTCAATTTCAGGTTATCATCAGTTGTCTATCCTAGTTGCTTAAAAACAAACTGAGAAAAGTGATACACGTTCCTAAAACCACAAAAATGGCACCAAAAAAAAGTCCACTCTGTTTTATTAAAAAACACATGAATAAAGCGCTTTTTGTCAAGCTCAATAGCTAGACTTCTTCAGATACTAAAACTCAAATTTGCTTTTGTTAAATACATACTCCTCAAGTGTCACATGACCTATCATTTACGTACTTAATTAAACTACAAGTGTTTAACTCTTAAGTTACACATCTTGTTATACAAAAGGTACAAATCAGCAATTGTCCCAGCTTATAACTGAATATTCTTAAAAGTCCATCCAAAATATAAACTAACAACAACAATATCTAAAAACAGTTAAAGCACATATCCACTCTAACTACCAATTATCTTGTCAGACTCTTAAGTTTCAAATAACACGAAATAGAGCATGTTTCATTTAAACCTGGGTTTTGGCATGCGTTTAATCTAAGTTGTCAAAATAATTCCAGTTGTTCGAGTAGGATACTACTTGGACCCCCTCTGATGTCTGGGACTATTTGGTCTATTATTTGGAATTTAAACTAGTGAAATGAAAAATTTTCAATATGTCTGGCCAATGCATTTTCTACTTTTTTCTCTTGATAGAATATAAATGTTCATAAACCCGTTCTCTAAATTTCCAGTCAGTTTTTCCAGTATAGAAAACGGGACATGAGTCGCATCGAGCCAGATAAACTACATTCTAGTGTTGCAGTTGAATCTATATCTTATTAAATAATCTATGTTCCTAACCTGAAATGTTTGACCTGTAGCCATGAATCTACAAAAATTACATGACTCACATTTATACATGCCTGGATTTCTAGTTGTCTTTAATACAGTTCTCTCCATTATATTTTTAAGATTGTTCCCTCTCCTACGTATTATAATAGGGAGGTCCTCAACTTGCCTAGAAGCTTGGTATAGAGAATGACTTCTATAGGGGTGTTACCAGAAACTGTTGTTGAGAAATTTTGTTTGAGGTATCTGAGGGCTTTTTGGAGGAATAACAGCATCCTTACTTTTTTGAATTGAGTAGAAGCTGGGAGTTATTGAGCCAGCTTTTGACTAAGGGTGAGGTGTTGTAGAGTAATTATATCATATTGTATGAGGGGATGCCTAACATTTGGCTCAGTATAGGTTGTTGGTAAATATGTTGAAAAGTAGTGACCCTAGTATGGAACCTTGGGGAGCACCTGTTTTGATAGGTAGGAAGGATGAGTAAGAATTAATCCAGTTAGAGAACTGGCGTCTATTGGAAATGTCGCTGGAGAACCAGTTGGTGGAAGTCTTTGAAAGACCAAGTGAAAACAGTTATTTTACTAGAAGACTGTGTGAAATGGTTGGCCTTTGTCTCTGGATAGGTTAACAGCATTGGTGAAGTCTAAGAGAGATGTGATAGCGCTATGCCCTAATCTGAAAACCAGGTTGCTTGGGAGTAAGGATGTTGTTTGTAAATGAGTCATTAATTGATTATGAAGGTACTTTTCAAGGAATATTGAATGAGGGGAGAAAACAGCAGTGGGTCTAAAGTTAGATATATTATTGGAATTACCTCCCTTATAAAGTGGGATGATGTGGGATTTTTCCCATAAGGCTGAAACATGTGATTCCTGAATAGACCTATTTAGAAAATGGATACTGCAAAAGGAATTGAGCTGGCTGCTGTTTATAAGAAATCACCAGGATTTCCATCTGGAGCAACAATACTCAATTTAATTTGTCTGCTGTATTTCTTCTTATTTACAGTTCATTAGTAAGGTTTCTGATGAGCTGCTGTTGTGCAACACATTTATGTTGTGGTGAGTTTTACCACAATATGTTGTATAGTGCAAGCTAGCAATGCACTTTTTTGAGTATTTTACACTTCTCTCCACTGTTGTAAGATCATGGTGTCGGTGTATATAATGTTGGGTTGGGACAGAACCCCCCAACTTGCGGGTGTAGAGGTATTTTCCCCATGTGAAATACAAGTTTTTTTCTGTTTTTTAAGATTTTTTGGCTTACAGTTTTAACATTCATCTTTCAAAAAATGGTGAGCTGAAAGATTGTGATTCATAAACATGCTTGTAAACCAGGCTAGGATACCCATCGATGTAGCTAAGTTTTGTCATATACAAAAAAGTTGATGTTTATACTGCAACAAATAAATTTGTTTTGAAAGGATATTAAGGAATTAACAGGTAACATGATTAGACAAGAAGCTATTATGCTACTATTCCCTTAATTCTGTTAAAGATGATATGCCAACAAGTGATACCAACAGATACTCCAATACCTAGTTTCTACTGATCAAGCTTCCAATACGATTGACATTCCCTACTTTTCCTTCAAGAAGGTTTCAGTAAAAACAGACAAAAAATTAAAGAATAGATAAGATCCTACTTGCAACATTGCTTTGGGGTTCCTTAAACATTCTTTATTTAAGGTGACTCAACCCTTTACTGCAGAACAACTAGTTTATTTCTCACGTCAGTAGCTCAGTGGGTAGCACAGTCATTTTTGGTGTTGGAAGTTCAGAAGGCAATGGTTTCTCATTTACAGACACTGTAGTGTAGTACTGGGGGTGCTGCTCTCCTGCGTGTGCCATCCTTACAGTGAAATGTTTAACCAAGGCCCCATCTGCCTGAGTTGATGGTAACTCAGGTAGATTTAAAAGATCCCACATCACTTAGTGAAAAAGTAAGGATTCTTTATTTAAACAAGCAAAGTAACATTATATAAAACATGAAAACATAATCCCGTATGTAAAATAAAAACATCTTAACATTTCTCCTTCCTTTTTTATATTAGTAAAAATATAAACTCTCAAACATAAGATTTGTAGCACTTTACAGAAGGCTAATTAAACTCATCCAAGTTGGGAAATGAAGTGGAATGCTTATTGTGTGTTTATCTGATTGGCCAGAGAGCTTAGCTTTGTAAAAGACTTTCATCCTGCTGGTATAAAAACCTTACATTTTTGTGAGACTATACTCATTGATTCAGAGCTTCCCTGTGCCTGGTTTGTACACCTATGACTACAAGACCCCGAGTTCATCTAAAACCCTCAGTGGCACTACAAAGCTGATATAAGTTTTTTTTTATTTGCACTTGCTATAAATATCTCAGTGCTATTTAAGAGTTCAAGGCTGTATTTATTGATTTGGTTGAATTTATCATTGTTTTTTAGCCTGTGAAGTTTTTTTCTATGTTTGTAGAAGTTCTGCTGTGTTTGCATACATTTTTCTGTGTTTGGGAACTTTTCTCAAGGCTTGTGAACTTATTTTCAATGATTCCGTATACTGCAGAAGGTCTACCTTTTCATTTAGCCTATTTTTACTGCACTTGAGCTCAATTACAGTTCATTTTACATTAATATTTTTTTCCTGCACTGTGAGGGGAGCAGAGGGATGATTTAATCTATCCAAGGTTGGAAGTGCTGACGCAATGCTTATTGTGTGTTTACCTGATTGGCCTGTGGGCTTAACTGTTCAAAAGTTTTTCATCTTTCTGGTTTAAAAGCCTTAATATTTTGTAAAACTGTGCTCATTTATTCAGAGCTTCCCTGTGTCTGGCTTGGACACCTGAAAATACAAGACCTTGGGTTCATCTAAAACCATTTGTGGACCTAGAAAGCTGATATAAGTTTTTTTTTGCACTTGCTCTAACTATCTCAGTGCTATGTAAGAGTTCTGGGCTGCATTTATTAATTTGGTTTAATTTATCACTGTTTTTCAGCCTGCACCTATTAAACATATGCCATCTGTATGCTAGTGTACTTCTCGTAGATCGTTTTAACAGTGTTCTGATATTTCCTAACCTTCTCTGATACTGTAAAAGCTATTCTGAGTTTGAAAAAGTTCTCCCAGGTTTTTTCAAAATATGTCTAAATTTTGTGAATTTTTTCTGTGTTTGTAGAAGTTTTGCTATGTTTACATACATTTTTCTGTATTTGGAAACTTTTCTCAGGGCTTGTGAACTTATTTCCAATGATTTCTGATACTGCAGAAGTTCTGCCTTTTCTTTTAAAATATTTGTTACTGTACCTGAGCTCAAAACCAGTTAATTTTACATTAATGTTTTTTTTTTCCTGCACTGTGGTGGGGGGGGGGGGGCTGAGGGCTGATTTAACTCCTCCAGGCTTGGATCTGCTGGTGAAATGCTTATTGTGTGTTTATCTGATTGGCCTGAGGGGGTTAACTGTGTAAAAGTATTTCATCTTGCTGGCATAAAAGCCGTACTTTTTGTGAGACTGTGCTTATTCATTCAGTGCTTCCCTATACCTGACTTGGACACCTGTGAATAAAAGACCTTGGGTTCATATAAAGCCATCTGTGGACCTACAAAGCTGATATGAGTATTTTTTGCATTTGCTGTAGCTATCTCAGTGCTCAGTGCTCAGTTTGACAGAGTTGCTCAGAGTCTGATGACTTTAGCCAGAGACCTGGAGTGAATCTGAACTAAAATCCAATGAGGCTAGAGTCAGACTTGCTGAATCTA
Source organism: Protopterus annectens (assembly GCF_019279795.1). Taxonomy (NCBI): domain Eukaryota; kingdom Metazoa; phylum Chordata; order Ceratodontiformes; family Protopteridae; genus Protopterus; species Protopterus annectens. The sequence continues at coordinate 257,256,355 of NC_056742.1, read as the reverse complement.
GAGAGTTTGATTTGACTGAAGCATTAAAACTAGCCATCATAGATTAAGAGGGCCTTCTTCCACCCTTGTAGCAGAACTGTGTGACTTAGGACCAATCTGAGTTGGAGACTGGTGGAAAAAGTCCCAGTCCTGGACTTTCCCATTGGTATGTTGGCTTTAAAAACATTTAGCTTCGCTTGTATTTAAGCACCTCTTTTGCATGGGCTTGTACTCAGTTTGGAAGTGCTGTTCAGAGGTTGGTGACCTTAGCCAGAAATTTGGAGTGAATCTGAAAAAATCTAAGGCATCTACTGTTTTCAACAAAAAAAGTATATTTTAAGGTTGCATTGCACTTTTTGAACTGTGTTTTGCTTAACTGGTACTTCATTTTTGCTGTTTATTACTACTGTGACTGTTTTATTCTGTACTTTAAATTTCTAGTATTTCTGCATTTCATAGCATAGGCTAGATTCAGACTTGCTGAATCTAGACTGGTTTGACTGAAGCACTAAAACCAACCATCTTACATTAAGAGGGCTTCCCTGCATACTTTTGTCAGAAGTGTGTGGTTCAAGACTCATCTGAGTTGGGGATTGCTGGATCAAGGCTCGGTCATGGGCTTTCCCATTGGTTAGTTTGCTTTAAAACATTTAATTTCCCTTGTATTTAAGCACCACGTTTGCACAGGTCTGAACATCATGCAACTGCCATGTATAGTTGCAAATACTTAGAAACACAATTTTCCCTAACTCCACTACCTGTCTGTGCTCAACACAGTTGCACATTGCTTCCCTGTGAGCAACTCAGCTGTCCATTCAGAGGTATTGACACAGTGTTCCACCCCTAGCCATCCACAGAATAGCCACTTCTGTTAATCTTACTGCAAACCCTGGTCTATCTAGCTCATCCCCAATAGTAACTAAAATATATACTTGCCATAATGACAGACAGTTTCCCACCTTTTCTCCAGCCAGCTTGATTAATGTGGGCATCTTGAGGCAATGTAGCAATTGCCTCATGTATACTGACAACCACTTGCTCCTAAAGCAAACAAATACAGTATGTGAGACATGTAACTATACCATGAAATTAGAATCAGTCCTCTAACACAACAATAAACAAGACATCAAGCAGGTTGTCATCACACACAGCACTCCTATCAGATAAGATAAGGTTAAGACACATGAACTCACATATGTGGATTTATTCACCAAGAGCCTACTTAAAGACCTGAGACCTCTCAAGCACAAACAGCACACACATACTGCCACATGAACATAATCCACCACTACACATAACAACATGCATATCAGTGTCTCAACAATTAAGCCCCTAAGGCAAAACACCTGAAAACCTAATGTTCTGGTCATAGGCGACTCAATAGTGAGACACACAGATGTCTCCCTCACCAGGTTGAACAAGGAGTAGATCACAGTCAGCTGCTTTTCAGATGCTAGGATCCATCAAATCACACATGCATGTACTCAAGTCACTTAGCAACAGTTACTGTTACAGCTCTGTCGTAGCACATGTTGGAGTGAATGACTTGAGATGTACCTCTCTGGATTATACAAAGAGACACATGACTGAACTCTCACATTATGTGTCAAAGGCAGGTATGTCCCTAGCCCTAAGCAGCATTCCACCTTCATCTAGGATGATGCCACAATACAGAAAAAAATGATTGAGTTCAACAATTGGCTTAGTTTCTGGTGTCACTCCAGGGGGATCCAGTATCTGTCAGCCTGGGAAGGCATGGTCACAGTCCATGCTGCTTTGCCAGAGATGGCCTTCACCTGTCTCCTCAAGGCTTTCAGATACTGGCAAAGACACTTGCCTACCCCATAGTGCCCTTTTTAGGCAATGTCCAAATAACCAAACTTCTGATGTAAAGAAATCCACTAAAGACAAATTCACAGCCATGCTGCTTAATGCTAGGAACTTAAACAGTAAACTGCACTCCTTGGAAAGACTCATCAGCTTAGAAGATGAAGTCACTGAAACTTGGTTTAAGGCTGCAGAGAGCACCCATACAAGGCCACAACGCCCTTCACATGTTCAGATACCAAAATGAGTGTGAAAAAAACAAAGGTGGAGATACATCCGTCTTCATTAAATCCAAATGCACATTTTGACTGGCGAAACAGTGCAACTCTCTTGAGATATTCCAGGTCCAAATAACTATAGGTAAAATACCCTTCCATATCATCGCTAGCTACAGGTCCCTCATCATGAACCAGGAGGATGTGCTAGAGTCACTCAGTAGGCAGCCAAACACTTTGGTCATGGGAGATTTCAACTATCCTTCCATCTATTGGGTGACATACATGAGCACAAACTCAGTCACTACAAGGTTCCTGGTCTTTGTTAATTCAGGTGCCCTGGAACAATTGGTCTGCACCCTGACAAAAAGATCAAATGTTGTGGACTTAGTGATCACCAACATGGGGGAGGTCACTGCATTACCCTCTGTGTGTGTTGTGCTCCCTGGTAAGTTCTAACCATAAATCTGTCTTGCTTGTAGTAAAGATCAGATCTGGCACCCCCAGAGAAGTAAAAAAAAAACAAATGAAAAATTTCTCCAAAGCAAACTATTGCCTACTAAGCGATGATATAAAAAGTTTCAAAGCCCCAGCCAACATAGCCAACAATGACTCCTATGCAGAGGAGTACACAAGTTCCCTATCTAGCCACTTAAAAAAATGCATTAACTCAGCTGTACCTAACAAGAACAAAACCAGATCCTTCCGAAAAAACAAGACACTCTACACAACAAAATAACAAAACTGATACATACTCAACAGAGAAAGAATACCCTCCACAGCTTGAACAAGCAAATTAGATATTCTGTAAAGTCCTCTAAAGCTTGTTACCAGACTCAGTCAGCATCCCTAGTTATAGACAATCATAAAACATTATTTAGCTACATCCAAAACATAAAAGGGAATGCCTAGCTGTGTGCCAAACTCATAGTGGATCGTACCACTCACACTGAACCTGAGGAAATTGCCAATCCATTAGCCAACAGATTTTAACGTCACCCCCTGTCCCCACCAGTCATACTCCAAAACATTCCTGACACCGGTCTTCTACTGAATATCTCCAAAGAACAGGTCAAGCAAGCACTCTCCAAGACCAAAACACAGCCTCTATGGGACCAGATAACATCGTAGTATGCTTACTAAACAATCTATAATAAGACCTAGTGGAACCACTTGGCACTTTCTTAACCATAGCCTAAGCACTGGCTTTGTTCTGGCAGAGTGGAGAACAACAATGGTAATACCTTTGCATAAATGGGGTCCAACTGACCCTGGCAGCTATCAACTCATAAGCCTAACCGGCCTTATTTGCAAGGCCATGGAAAGAATCATCATTAACTTTATCCAGAATTATATAAGTGACCTTCAAACTCTTGACCTGACCCAGTTTGGTTTTATCAAGGTAGATCTTGCTTATTGAACCTGGTGGACTTCTTTGAGAATGTCACAAAAGCCCTGGATGAGGGAAAAGCAGTGCATACCACCTATCTCAATTTAGCCAAGGCCTTTGACACAATCTCCCACTCAGGTATCATTGAGAAACTCTCCCAGCTGGGAGTCTTGGGTCTGAATGGGAATATAAGTCAGCAAGCAAAGGCGAGTTGCTGAAATTGAATTCATCCTCAAGTCTTGGTGAGTATCTTCACAAGGTGGACCATGTTTTTCACAAAATACACAAATGCACTCTATAAGCACTTACACAAGTGCATGAATTGTGCTATCCCAAACAGAACCAAGATGCTATCCTCCAAAAAAAGGAAGCCAATCTGGTGGTCCCCTGCCATAAACAAACTGTACAACAGAAGGAAGAAACTGTTTCAAAAGAGAGTAAAATCCCATGAGTGGAGGAGCTTTCTGGTCAGCCTCAGTAAGAAGCTGAGATTCCTTATAAGATCCTCCAAAGCTAGCTATGAAAACAAAATCGCCACTAAATCCAAGGGCAACCACAAAGCATTCTATAGCTATGTCAAGAATCTAGATGGCAACATCCAGATCTGCTCTGAGTTACAGCACAAAGGCCCAAAAATTACAGAACCAAATGATATTGCCAACATCCTGGCAGATAGGTTCAGTGCTAATTTTACCCCCCTCTCACCCCCTAAAGGGCCCATATCTACACAGGAAGAATGCAGAGTCCCTGTAATCACAACTACGCAGGTAAAAGCTGCACTCTCTAAAGCCAAAAACACAGCATCCATGGGACCGGACAACATCCCAGGCTGCATTTTACAAGAACTTCAGAACGAACTGGCTCCCCACTTAAGCACCATGTTCAATAATAGCCTCGCATCAGGCTTTGTGCCCACTGAGTGGCACACAGCAACAGTTATCCAACTCAAAGGGGGAGCCACCACTGATCCTTTGAACTATCGACCTATTAGCCTGATGAGCCTGGTCTGCAAGGCCATGGAACGTATCATCATGGAACTCATAAACAAAGACATTGGTAACCTCCAAACTCTGGATCCCACCCAGTTCGGGTTTGTGAAAGGCAGATCATGCCTCCTGAACCTGATCGACTTCTTTGAGACAATCACCAAAGCCGTGAATGAGGGTAAGGTGGTTCACACAGCCTATCTTGACCTCGCCAAGGTTTTCAACACCATCCCCCATTCTGGAATTATAGCTAAACTCACTAAACTAGGTATAAATCCCTACGTCACAAGATGGGTTGCCAACTGGCTCACTGACAGAACCCACACTGTAAAATTTGCAGACTCCAAATCTGACCTCAAAGCAGTAACAAGTGGAGTACCACAGGGTTCCATCCTGGGACCTCTCCTGTTTGGTATCTACTTCTCTGAAGTACAGGCTAACAAAGTTCGCAGATGACTGCAAACTAGGAGCCATAGTCAAATCCCCAAATGATGTGGACATCCTACAGAAGGGCCTCACTGAGACAGATGCCTGGTGTCAGAGGCACGGCCTCAAGCTCAATGCCAAAAAATGCAATGTCATCCCCTTTGTTAAAAACTCTGTACCCATGAACTACCACATAGGCAGCAATCAACTTAACACCGAATGCATGATAAGAGACCTTGGGACCCAGGTGGACAGTAGTCTTTCCTTTGATAGTCACATCACCACAGTAGTCAGGAAGTCCTTCTATGTGGCACACCTCATCATAAAAGGATTCTCATCCAGGAAAAAAAAGGTCATTGTTCCCCTATTTAGACCATTAAGTGACTCTTCCCAACTCCTTCCTATTTATTAAGGATCGGGTGTAATGGATGGTCACTTCCCTGTCATCTCTGTTTCTGGCCTAGTGGATATGGACATCCTAAGGCAGTGTAGTAACTGTCTCATCTTTACTGACTACCATTTAATTTTAGAACCTACAAATACAGTATGTGAGAGATGTAGATACACAATGTCATTGGAGGCAGAGTTCTCAAATGCAGGCATGAAAATGCACACCAGGTTGTCAGCATTACACCCAAAATAAAGGAACAGACACATAGACCCACATATGCAGAGGTACTCACTTGTAATCAACCTAAACCTACGCCAAGAAATGTGTAGCTGTGGATTCACCAATAAGTGCCTCGCCACTTGTAGTCTAAAAACGGGTTTATTGTAGTAAAAAAAATGAACTAGATGCAGTTAAAAACAACAAATATAAAATCAGTTAAGCACTTTCACCCTTACTTAGACACATATACTTTCCATCACAAGGGTACACTTAAATCTAAGATACATCAGAAAACACTTTTTCAGATAATTATTTGGAATACACTAGTTGTCACCCTCAGAAGGTAAAACATAATGTGTTTAAAGGACAATGTGTACGAGCGGCACGGATGACATCTAATTATGAAAATATGATGGAAGAAATGAAGTTTATAATGAATTTATTTCAACAAAGAGGTTATCCTAAACACATGATGGATGATACAGTCAAATATGTCACTCACGAGTGGAATTCTAAGTATAAACCGTTATTAGGAGCAGGCATAGAAGTGGGAAAGAATAGTGTAGATAGGCAAGTAGAAAGTGGACATTCATACAACAATTCTTTGACAATTCCTTTTCAAAGGTCCTGTGTCATTCAATATAATATGGTGGTTGACAATATTAAAAAGATGATGCACAAATATTGGTATGTATTAGCAAGCGATACCAATTTAGAAAAGATTTTGGGGAACAAACCCAATTTTATATACAAAATGGGATGGAATATGAAACAACATGTAGAACAAAGGTATAAAGAACTTAAGAATGACAAGAAAGGTTTTAATACCCAAAGTAAGAAATGTGGAGCTTGCAATCAATGTAGGTACATGCTAGATGAGAATAAAATATTTCTGAAGAATGGACACAGATCCATGGTAAGATTCAAATTAGGTAATTGTAATACTAAAATGGTGATATATTTGGCTAAATGTAATACATGCCCTAGTTTTTACGTAGGAAAGACTGAGAGAAGTTTCAAGAAGAGAATTTATGACCACACATATAGTATCAGAACCAAAGACAAAACTAACGCATTATATAGGCATATAGAAATGGAAGGAAATGAACATCAGTTCAAATTTGCCATATTAGACAGCATTAACATTGATCCCAGGGGTGGTGGTGATAAAAGTTTATTAAGTTTTAAGGAAGTATGGTGGCAAATTTTTTTAGATGCCACCACCCCACCTGGACTCAATGAATTTATACCATTCAAATCCTTACTATTATCATTTTAATAACATATGAATTAAACCCAGGTATTATTATCAGGGTAATTACATGACAATAAATATTATTACATTTTCAGTAGCATTAGGTACAGTCTAAGATATAAGTTGTGTAGAATAGAATATTTGATCAGTTAAAGATTTTGTAGACATTTTTTATATCAACAACATTATTAATTTTAATGTTTAGGGAAACGAAAGGTAGTATGTATATATATATATATATATATATATATATATATATATATATTTTTTTTTTTTATGTCAAGGTTCTCACATGGAGGCTTTTATGAGATGACATTAGAGAAGTATGTAATATTATTATCGGAAGTTGATGTATTCAAACATTTGTATGGATTAATCACAGAGAATTGTATATTTATGTACAAGTATAGTTTATGTTATGTATAGATTAGTAGCTATAATAATATAGCACTGTCAATACAAATGCAGAACACTTTCTTTAAACGATTTTGAATTTTTTGGCGCCAAAGAAGGCATTTAAGCCAGTATTTGGATATGGCGTTCAGTTCTGATGAAGCCCAACTTTATAGGGTGAAAGCGCTTAACTGATTTTATATTTGTTGTTTTTAACTGCATCTAGTTCATTTTTGTACTACAATAAACCCGTTTTTATATGAGTGGCGAGGCACTTATTGGTGAATCCACAGCTACACATTTCTTGGCGTACGTTTTGTTATTGGGAATTATTCAGGAATCTAACTAAACCTCCAATACCTCCTAAAAGCATCTCTCAGTGGCCCTTTTGCACACACAAAAAAGACAGCACCTCACACAACACATAACTCTGAATGTCATAGTAGCCTCACTTCCAAGCCCATAAAGCAAAACAGTACACAGCCAAACATTGTAGTTATTAGGGATTCCATTGTAAGATATACTGATGTCCCCCTTACCAGGCTGAACAAGGAGAAGATCACAGTGAGATGTCTGTCTACAGCCAGGATCTGCCAGATCACACATTCATTTAGGTCTTTAAACCACAAGTACTAGTCTAACTCAGTCATAGGCCATGTGGTCATAAATGACCTAAGATATACCTCACTGGGCTACATGAAGAGAGATGTGATGGAGTTCTCTGAATATGTGTCCTGGGTGGGTATGAATGTAGCCTTGGCTAGTGTCCTACCTTCACTAATGATGGTGACACAGTACCAGGAAAAAAGTGATTGACTTCAACAATTGGCTTAGTTTCTGGTATCACAACAAGGAAATGCATCTGGCAGCTTGGGGAGACATGATTGACAAACCACAATGCATTGCAAGAAATGGTTTGCACTTCTTACCACTTGGCTTCCAGATGCTGGCAAAAACTACATCTATCCCCATAGTGCCTGTTTTAGGCCATGCCAAGTTATTAAACCCTCCAATGCAACAAAAATCAATCACAACGACCTAATGGTACTGCTGCTGTATGCTAGGAGTTTAAAAAAAATGCCCTCTCTGGATGCACTCCTCATACTGGAGAATTCGGATATATGTGCAGTCATGGAACCATGGTTTGGAACCATAAAAAGTACCCCAGCTATCAAAACCTACAATTAAACACAAAAAAAGCAAAAACTGGCAAAACTAAAGTATAACACACTGTTGGTTTTTCAGAGACAAAATAATATAAACTGATACACTGCACAGCTACAATGTTTAGTGCTTTCATTCTTTTGTCATTTGGTTTTGCCGTTTTTTATTTGTGTTTAAGAGCTTTTAATAGTATTCACAGTCGCTGGTGTTTGTTTTTTGTTTTTATCAAAGACTACAATGCCTTTCATATATTTTGATCCCCTTCAACTCAGGATAAAAAAAAGAGGGGAGGTGTTTCTGTGTTCATAAAAGACAAGTACAGTGCTAGACTAGTCCAACAAAGTGAAGCGCTTGAGCTACTCCATGTCCAACTGACCATAGGTGTGAACCCCTATCATATTTTTGCTAGCTTTAGATCCCCTAACATGAGTTTGTAAAAAAAACACCTCCTCCCTAAACCTACAGGAATCTCTTAATGTTCAGCTCAACACCATTCTTATGGGTGACTTTAACTACCCCTCCATAAAATGGGAGACTTATATGACCAATAATTCACTTGCTCAGCAGTTTCTGGACTTCATCAACACAAACATCCTGGAGGTACAAATATGCTAGACCTATTACATACAAACATGGGGGGGATGCTGTTCCCTCCCATGGATTAACTCCTACCTGTAGAGATCAGACCACAAATGATCTTCTTTAATATTATAACTAACCTAGAACCCGTTCACACTCCAAACCTGTTAAGCATTTTGCTAAGGCCATTTAGCTCAAACTAAGTGACTAGCCAGACCCAGATGATAATGAAGCCTAATCTGAGCTGCACACAAAAGCACTATTCAACCTCATTCATAGCTGCATCAAGGAGGCAGTACCTGTCTGAGTCAAAACTATGATTAATGCAAAAATAGGCAAACCTGGTGGACCCATAGCATAAATAGGTTATTCAACAAAAGGAAAAAAATCCTTTCCAAAGCCAAAAAAGGAACGGACAAAACAGTGCAAAAAATACACTCACCTGTCTAAACAAACAAATTAGAGATCTGGTCACATCTGTCAAAACAAACTATGAGGCAAAGATAACCTCCCAGCTAAAGGATTACTAAAAGCCTTTTTTTTAAATTATGTTCATAACCTCAGGGGAAATGCACAGCAATGTGCCGAGTTAATCATGAATGGCAACACTTACACCCAGCTGAAACTATAGCAAACCTGCTGGCCAACAACTTAATTTCACCCCCCCCCCCCATCTCATCCTACCACACTCAAAGAATTACCCACAACCATCCCCCTACTAGTCATTAAGAGAGAGATCAGATCTTAACTGTCCTTGCTAAATCAAAAACACAGCCTCCATGGGTCCCAACAACATTCCAGGATGTTTCTTAAATAGCTTAAAATAGACTTTATGATATCCACTAGAAACCCTCTTTAACCACAGTCTCTAAACAGGCTTTGTCCCAGAGAAATGAATGGAGGACTACAGCAGTCATCTGTCTACACAAGGGGGGGCCCATCAATTGACCCAGTGGGCTACAGACCCATAAGCTTGACCAGTCTAATCTGCAAGGCCATGGAGAGAATTATCATGGACCTGATCAATAACAAGATAGGAACTGTCCAAACACTAGACCAGACCCAAGCTGGCTTTGTGAAAGGGAGCTCTTGCCTGCTCAATCTAGTGGGATTATTCGAGAAAGTCATCAGGGACATCGCTGAGGGTAAAACAGTACACACTGCATATCTAGACCTTGTCAAAGCTTTTTACACAATCCCCAACTTGGATCATTGATAATCTTACTGAGATAGGCATAAACCCCTACATCATCAAATGGATAGCCAAGTGGTTACTAGGCTAGTGTCCCAAGAGCCTTTGCAAGCATAGCCATGTTAATCCCAAGTATCCTCATTTGTTCTTTTTTTTATCTTTTTTTGGGTAGTTCACAGAATGAAATAATGAACATAGTGAGTCTGTGATCAACACCGGCTACCCCTGTCCATGAGGAACATGGGTGCCTCCCCAGGGGCAAATTTGTGGTCTCCCATCCAATTGTCCAGATAGATGAGTCCACCTCCAATAAGAAACCTTCTTTGAAGTGAAGGTCAATGTTGGGGGTCTCTGGCTCACCAAGTTCACAGATAATTGTAAGCTGAAAGCAATCACTGAATCCTTAAATAATGCTGACATCATACAAACAGGCCTAAAAAATGACAAATGATTGGTGGTAAAACCATGGTCTTAAATGCTACAAAATGCATAATCATACCCTTTAATAATTCAGATATCCCTGCAAATTATAATATTGATAGCACACACCTAAAAGTATACTTAGTGTTGAGGGACATAGGAACACAGAGAAATAATAGCCCATAACTTTGACCACAGGTAGTTATGGTAGTGAGGAAATCCTTCTGTCTGGTGCAACTTATAAGTAAAGGCATGGCATCAAGATCAAAGGAAGTCATAGTGCCATTGTACTTCTTCCTCATCAGGCCCATAATTGAGTACAATGGTCCCTTCTGCATGTACCTAACCAGGCACTTACACCAACTGGAGTGGCCCCAGAAGTTTCACACTAAAAAATACAAAGTCTAAAACACATGTATTATACATACTGACTAAAGGCCCTATCCCTTTTCTCTCTCTCATATTGTTTATTGAGATGTGACTTGTACTTGACCTACAAGGCATTCTCTGATCCAGTCCTGATGAATATGTTACATATTCAGAAGAAGAATTCTACAAGGTTTACACACTCCATGGACCTTAACCTTACTTGTGACTCTAACAGAACTTGCTGGAGAAACGGATTCATCTCCCAAAGGGTACCTCATCTATAGAATAAAATTCCCATCTTCATAAAACAAAGCCTGTCCTGCACTTTCTTCAAAAAGAATTTGGATAAATGGATGAGGAACTGTAAATTTACTCCTGGAGTACTGCCAATGTCCATTGTGGACAGAGGTGGTCTGTAAAATGACTCAGGGCTCCAAAACCCAAAGACCCACTGCCCTGATACTACCCCATCCCATATTTGGGGAATTAAGATATAATACTCTGATGTGATTAGCCTAGTAATCACCTACGAACCTATGAACTTCAGTATCATATTAAAAAGACAACATAAACCAGTAGAAAAACACAAAAATGGCAGTTCAAAGAACCGAGGCTGATGCAGTATAATGTTAAACGCTTTTCATTTACTAGAATAGTAAACTTCTTGAGACAATTGTCATTATATTATAATTAACATGATAGTGCATCAGCCTCGGTTCTTTGAACTGCCATTTTTGTAACTTCAGTATCATACCTAGTAAAATATAGGCCACCTATTGTCATTATTTTAATAAATCATTTACTTTTCTCTCTACTTAAATTTCATCCAACCATTCTCAGAAGAAAAAAAAAAAACAAATCCTGCAAGAAAACGTTTACCAGTACCTCATCAGCATAACACATTATTATAATCAATTAGCAAGATCCTTAAGTCTCTGTAAATCAGATTTGCCTCACAATTATTTTGTTTTAATTTTCGAAAGCATTTATTACCATTACAAAATGTTTTTATTCATAGGGTATTCCTGATATACCACCCTCTTAAATTCAATCTCTGTGATTAATCAGCTATTTATTACTCTTTGTAGTTACAGTCTCATAAATAACATTAAAAAAAAAAATTTCTATCCACAATGCCATATTGTTTTTAAATATTCCATAACTGTTTGTTACATATATTATCAGGGTGTATTTAGTTTTTTCGAATGCTGTTTTTCTGAATGGCATTTATTAACAAGTCACTTTGGTCAGCTGTGCTTTGAGACAGACATTCATTTGGGAAAGGGAGATTTTCTTTTTCCTCACTGTTCTTCAGTCTCGGAGTTGGTATATGTAAGTAATGCTGGGTGTAAGTGGTGCAGGGGGCTTGCCTCCCTGAAAAAAATAAAGAAAAAGATATTATTTGGTATTTTGAAGCGGTGCTGATGTAATGATTTTTTTTGATATTCTGATGTTTGATAGTTTTCAGCTTGACTTCAACTAGATGATATTATCATTTGCCTTTTTAATGTCACAGGAAATATTTCTCTTTGGTTTTGTACTGTTTTGTCTATTACTTCCTTAACTATAGCCAACATAGCTTTACTAACCTTTCCTTTCGGCCCATATACTGTGTTACCAATTTTATGACATTATTAAACCTTATTTAAAAAAAATCAAAAAATCATAAGGATTATTTTATAATCCACATTACATTTCGATATGGGTCTCCAGTTACTTAATAATGTCTTACAATCCTTCTTCTGAATAAGCTTAGTAATATCTCTACATATGTTTCTTGATTTTATATCTTAATTTGGATCTGCTTCATATAGTTGACTTACCATTACGTCGACTTTGAGATGATCAAGACCACATTGAAAACTTAGTCCCCATTATAACATGTTAGTGTGTATACATAACTTCAAAAAAAAAAAAATAGAGACAGAGAGAGATTGTACAGCTTTACATTCTTGCTTATTAATTACCACACCTTTTTTATTCTGTGCCTTCATAAATATACTTTTAGTATATTGATGTGCCACTTAGAAAAGGATACACAGCCATATCTTTTATTACCTGTCCTTTAATACAACAGTCCAATATCCCTAATCATTCTGGACAAACAAGAGTAGCATCATATATTGTATTGTACTTCACTTTATACAATATTTTAATTATAGAACATAAATCATTATGCACAGAAATTTTAATCGTTCCTCCACACTCTTGTTTTAACTGCTCTTTCCACTTTAAGTTATCTGTTTTAATTGCTCTTTCCACTTTAAATTACTTAAAGTGCATCTAATAATCGTATTATGTCATATTTTAACTGGTACACCATTGTACCGCAATAACATTTCTGCTTTTATTTCTTATGCATTTAAATTAAAGAAAAGATAAATATATCCTTTTCCCTTGTTGCATTGGTCTTTCAAGCCATTTTCCTTTTTGTTACTTTAATTCAAGTACCTATAGTAACAGCTTTCATTTTTTTTTTGCTTTAAATATCTTTTCACCCTCTTTAGATGTTTTGACAACTTTTTCCCTACAACCAGCCAGTCTCTTTCGTTTCTCCTGCATCTGCAGAAACATATTTCTCCCCTCTTCATCATGACTAGGTGATACTGCCTCACATATTACCTCAGCTTGCACATTTTATTCTATATTTTCATATTCAACATTTTCATTAAATTTAACAAAGTCATGCCACCAGTCTTCATTAGATATATACCTGCAACATGGGTTACAATCTTTAGATGTATGGCGTACCTGTCCACACACACGTTACATCACCTTTGTCATACATTCATTAACCAAAAGATCTTCTGCACCAAACAAACAAAATAAAAAAATAAACGGGCTGTCTTTTATATCTAACATATACTTTCATTCACATGGAATATGCTTCACAAAATGTTCATTTTCTTGCACTGTTACCTATAGTACCCATCTCCCAGTCCATATTTTCCTGTCATCCAATAATTTGTCCATATATTGCACAGACTGACATATAGATAGAAAATAGTTTCAATATCCTATTTTCCTAGGTCATCAGACCTAAAATAATTTTTTTCTGAAATTGGAGCATTTGCTTGAAACACATATTCATTCCAAAGATACTCCTGCTCATTTGAGTCAGTTACATACCAAATCTGTCCTTTAATTCAAATGACTTAAAAGTCACGTTACAAAACTTCTCCTTTCTGAAATTAATAATGGAGTGAATTTGCAGTTTATTAAACCCTAAAGGACTGGTTATTTATGTACCAAAAAACATGCCTGCCAGTAACTATGTCTTTTAGAAGAAATCTTTACTGTAGGTTTTCTCTTGTGCATAACATTCAGATGTGTTCCTCTATCTATGGCAGCTCATTTGCCACCACTGCATATGTTATCTTTATATACACTTCCTGTGTCTGTGTGCATTCTGGTGCTTGTGGTTCACCTTCCCAATGGACAGCATTTTCTGAACTCCTGGTTCCCCCTCTTTCACTTTCTTGGACCTTTTCAGTAGCTTGTGACAATGGAATGCTGATGCTGCCCTCTTGTTCATGTTCACTTATTAATTGATATAAAACAGAATCTTCCAAACCTTCCCTGAAAGTTGTGTAATCAAAGACTTATCTCTTTGCTCCTCAACAACTACCTTAACAAAAGGCATGTTTGCTGATTCCTTTCCATCCAAAAGTGATTTTTCCAAATCATTCCACTGATTGTTCTTTGCTCTGCTGCAATTTTCAGCATTCTTCATGCTCCTCCTGATCCATCTTATTCCTTCCTGTTGGCAAGTTCCTCAATGTACTGGTTAAATTTTTCCTACTCAGTATAAATACCACCTTGGGCTTCCCTTGAAAACAAAATGCAATTTTAGTGGGGATAACCTGTTTAACAAAGGATAAATAAACAATAAATAAATATCGGTAGTCTTTTGGCTGTATTAGGTATTTTACTCCTGTTTTTAATCAGATTTGGGACTCTACCAATAAGTGGTGCCACACAAAGCAACACATGACTTTTGACCCATTGGTAACCTGCAGCCATTAATAAAAGTCCAAAAAAAGGAATGTTACTCTGCATCAAAGTACTGCACCTGGGTCACAGCATTTTTGAAAAGTAAGAACAGTCTGAGTCATTTCTCTGTGTATGACCCCAAGAACTGCATACAAACAGGTGGTTTAACCTGTAGGTATGTATGGCTTCTTCCTCATAAATTAACTTGTTTCAAGAAGAGGGTATCATTACTCTATTTGGCTTTTACTGTGTTACAGGCACCCTCCATACCTCTCAACCTCTTAGAGAAAGAAATCTAGACAAAGCCTTAAATAGTGGGGGACAAATGCCTACAAGTAGGGACAAATTTTAAATATTGATTTTATAAACATAAAAAAGTTGCTAGGATAATACGATTTGTTTTGACTTGCATTTTCTAAAGGATATGAAATCTGAAACTCAAATGTATATCATCATTTAGTGACTTCATTCCTCAGTGACTTGTCAGAAAACCACAAAACAGAACAGACTACAAAAAAAAAAGTAAAAAATGTAGACATTCTTGAAAAAATCTGGATAGTTTAGAGGTTTGACACTATCTAAGCTAACATACAAATGAGTTTACTGCTAGCTACTATTTTATCAGTATGTATATTGCAGTTTATCTGTCATTCACTCTAGACTACTTATGCAGTTATAAAGTGTAGATTTTGGTGAGCTAATTTAATGGTATATTTTTTATTTAAAAAAAAATACTTTAAAGTAATGCCTTGTTCCACTGGATCAAGGATGGGTACTTGAGAGTCAGTGTTTCTCAGACTTCAGTACTGGGGCTTACCCAAGTTTCACTTTTCATTACATTTACTTGTTGGCAGAAAGAGACACTACACCTATTTACTCACTCCTGTAACAGCATTCAGCATTCAATCTCCCCTACTTTCGCAAATTCTACTTCACCTCCTATACATTTGCCAATTTCTTTTTGAGTACTACTGACTATAGTCAATTTCTGCAGTTAATTCCATGTATCCCAACAGTCTTCGTCATGAAAATGTGCTTTTGCAGATCACAGGATTGATTGTTTCTGCAAACAGATGCCTCCACCCCCTATCCCCTTTTCCTCTTCTGTTCAGCACGACCCTTTAAGATCTACCTGACATGATCTTGTGCTCTCGTATCATTTCCTGCCTGACTCTTTTGGTGTTAAGTATGAAGAGATTTAGGGATTCAAGATAATACTGTGAATGGAGGTTTACTAAGTGCTGATAATTTGAAGCGGTTATGCAGATAAACATTTAAGTAAACCAAAAGCGATGTGTTCATTTGAGAACATAGGTTTCCACTACATCAGTCCAGTAGATATTTAGG
This sequence comes from Protopterus annectens, assembly GCF_019279795.1. Classification (NCBI taxonomy): domain Eukaryota; kingdom Metazoa; phylum Chordata; order Ceratodontiformes; family Protopteridae; genus Protopterus; species Protopterus annectens. The sequence continues at coordinate 257,240,210 of NC_056742.1, read as the reverse complement.
AGGCTAGGGACTGCATTTTCCACTATTTTCTCCCCTGCCTATAACAGCACATGCAGCCAGCTGTATGGTAAATGGTTCCCCACACATTTATCAGACTGTCTTTTAGCGACTTGGAGAACTGGTTTGTTTGCCATGGAGAGGGAGCTTTTGCCATATGTTGGAGATCCTTCTTGTGATGCATCTATTTTGCAGGCAGATTATTTTAATATTTTGATGAACAGGATGCTAGACATCCTGTGTGTCCAGGAGACAAGATGGAAAGGCAGTACAGCAAAGCCATTTGACATGGGATAAAGAGTCTACAACTCAGGTGGAGAACTGACTAGAAATGGTGTGGGAACTGTGGTGAGGAAGAAGCTTCAAAAGACAGGGAGGGATGTCATCAGAATTAGTGACAGAATTATGGAAATTAGAGACAAGTGTAAGGATAGGACAGTATTCATAATCTAAGCCTATACCCCACAACAGGGTTGTGATTGTTAGGGAAAAAAAATAATTCATACAGCAGCTGCACGATCTACTATTTAAAGCCAGACACTATGAGTTGGTGTTGATAATGGGGGACCTGAATGACTTATTGAGATAGAAATGACAGGATATGATTACTGCCTGGGATAACATAGGAGGGACACCAGGAATAAAGGAGAGGTCATTCTAGACCTTTGTCTGTCAAATAGCTTAATGGTGGCCAGCACATGGTTCAGCAAGAGAGAGTGTCAAACCTCACAATAGTGGTCAACATACAACTTAGTAGACTTTCTTCTAGTTAGGAAAGAGCATTTGGGTAGAATCATCATTTGCACATTCATCCCCAGTGAAACAGAAGGCCCACAGCATAAACCACTGGTTGCCACAATCAACTGCAAACAGTGGTCAGAGAAGCCTCTAAGGTCAGCAGAAACTAGGCTGAAGGCTGTTTACAGTTGACTGGAGAGAAAACAAGAGTTCAAGGAAATACTCAGTATTCTAGGCTCTCAGGAAAATGAAGAGTTGATGAAGAATGGCAGCACCTGAAAACAGCATGTGTGAGGACTACAGATTAGATATGTGGCCAAGCAAGGTAAGGTACATAAGGAAACCTGGTGCTGGAATTCAGAAGTCCAGAAAGTCATTAAAAGAAGGGAGGAGTGCAGGAGAAATTGGAAGATAGAAAAGACAGACAAGGTTAAGAAGGAATACTGGTTGACTAACAAAGACGCTAAGAGAACAGTTACAATAACAAAGAGCAAGGCATCAGAGGCACTCTTCAGCTTCAGGAAAGTGACTCAGCAGATTGCACAAATAAACTATATCAGGTTGCAAGGCAAATACAAAAAGGTAAAGAAGATAATCATTAGACACCCTTCGCAAGGGATGCCGGCAACAGCCTATTCACAAGTCCACAGGACATCAAAGGCAGATGGAAGGAGTACTTCCAGCAGTTTCTGAATGAAGAAAACCCTACAGAAGCTGTACTGCCTCAGATAAAAGAAGAGGTGCCTACCCCAGACAAGGTAAGAACAGCACCAAGGAAATGTAATTCATGCAAAGCAGCAGGCTGTGATAAGGTCACAGCAGATACTATTAAGATGCTGGGTAAAGCAGGAGAGAAATGGTGCTAGCAGGTACTCATAACAGTATGGACAGAAAGGTGTATACCAGATGACTAAAGAATAAGTATTTTGCTGTCAGAGGACAAGAACAAAGGGGGCATTCACAACTGTGGGCAGTACAGAGGCATCAAACTTGTGTCACACTGCAAGAAAGTTCTGAAGAGGGTAATTGATAAATGAATACACAGAGTAGTAAAAAGTAAAATGGGAGATGAGCAGTTCAGATTCATATCTGGATACAGCACAATTAATCCAATATTTACAGTAAGACAGGTAGTTGAGAACAAGCTAGGAATGAGGAAATAGTTCAGCTGGCCATTCCTAGACTTACAGAAAGCATATGACAGGGTCCCAAGAAAGCTGATTAGTGCAGCCCTGTGATAGTTCAAAGTCCCAGAAACATTGATAGAATTAGTGAAGGATGTGTTCAAGGACCCAATGATGCAAGTACAAACAGAATAAGAAGAAAACTTGAGAGGACTCAAAGAGGGGGTTCTCAGTGGGAGTGGGTGCGCATCAGGCTTCAGCTCAAAGACCACTGCTGTTCATACTGAAGTTAGACTACAGTAGCAAACAGGTTGGAGGGGATGGATCAACAAAGCTACTGTATGCAATGTGGCATTACAGAAGGACTCTGAACAAGAACTTAAGAAAATGATAGGGGAATGGGATGCAAAACTAAAGGCACACAGGATGAAATTGAGTGCAGATAAGACAGTTGTAATGGCAGCAAACAGGTAAAATCAGAAGAGGCTGAGAACTGTGGTAGAAAGGAAATTGATGCAACAGGTTAACCCATTTAAATAATAACCTCTACATAATTCACTGGATAGTATCTAGGAGGGGTTGTTGAGGAGAAGAGAAGTCTGAATGAGGTCAAAGCTAGAATCAGAAGGGATTCAGCTACTGGCACATCATTTTAGAAGTAGTAGTATATGACAGGAGAATGCCAAAGAAACTGAAAAGTAAGCTGTATAAAACTGTGGTTTGCCTAGTGCTATATACAGCCTATATTTTTATAACTGTCATTAACCAAATTGTTGATATCATTAGAAAAACTCAAAGCGTAAGCTACCCATACACCTAGGGCCTTAAATAAATCTACAGTTACAATCACTGTGTGCTTTCTTAAATATTCACTCTTCAGTCTGTATTTCCCAAATTTCATATGCTTAGTTAGTTTTTGATGTATTTATCAGCATATTATTCCCCTATGCTGAGTAGGTCAATTTAGTTAAATTCTTTTGCAGACATCCACTATCTGTATCACACATAGTTTACCTATTTCAAATCATCTGCATACAGACTGTAGAACAGATCAAATGAAAGAAATATATCTGAAAGATGCAACCTAAAAAAGTATGGGCCCAGGATAAAGCTCTGTGGGACACCTTGACTTGAACCTATAATATTACCAGTCCAATTGCCGTGTGATACTTGTCATGTCCCATTTGTAAGCCATGCAGCAATCCATCTTAATCAAGATCACATCAATATCTAGTTATTCTAATTTATTAATTAGAATTTTGTGTATAACCCTATCAAAGGCTGAAATTATGTCACAGCACAGATTTTCATTTGTAGATGCTGTTATACTGTTATAGAACATCATATTATAGGTGGCTATAGATCTCTTTTCAACATATGCATGCTGATATATGGTTTCAAATCCTAATATTTCCAATTTTGTCAGTAATTTAGTCTAAATAACCTTCTGCATTATTATTCTACAACAAGAAAGTAAACTTTTGATTCTGTATGGCTTTGGGTCCATCTTGTTCTCCTTTCCACTAAAGATAGGTTTAGCAAATGCATGTCTCCAATCTTGAGAAATCTCTTCATACCTGAACAACCTAGTGAATAACAGATATAATGGTACAGTAAGTTCATGCTGAAGAGTTCACAAGTTGTTTGTTGGTATTTCCGGCTTTTCCCGGTTAGGTGTCGCCACAGTGGAACTCCGGTCCGCTAATGATTGGCAGTAGATTTTTATGATGCTGAGTTGCCAGCCCGATGCCCAACCTTCAGCGAAGGCATGCCCATTCACGCATGTCTTTCGGAGGCCACTCGATCGCGGGGAGGACATGCAGACTCCACACAGAAGGCACTCCAGCTGAGAATCGAACAGGAGAATCTCTTGCTCTGAGGCAACAACACTATCGCTGTACCACCGTGGCTCTGAAGAGTTCACAAGTCACTATTGCTAATTCTGTATCTTCCACGTGATTTGTTTGGGTCCAGTTTACATAGTTCTTTTTCAATTTAATTTAATTTTATTTAAGCATCTGAAATTACCAGGATGTTACTAGGACAATTAACCATCCCTTTATGGAGCCAACCTGCTTTGGATAAGATTTTGTAAATACATCTATGATCTCTTGTGTCTGAGAATAAATTTGAGAATCTACACACAGTTTATCGGTTTGTATGTCTTTACTCCTACCACATCTTATGTTGCTATAGCATGATTTCCTTTTATGCTTAATATCTTTATATACAATGTTGATGCCATTGCATTGAGTTTCTTTCTTAGAAGAGAGCTAGTTTTGAGACGAAGTATACTATTAGTAGCTAGCTCGGTTTACTGGTGGTTAGGGTTACTCAGACTCAAACCCTGTACCTGAGGTACAAGAAGCAAGAGCCTAAATTCTCTACCCATACCACCACTTGTGATTCAAGGTGTTAAGTCCTTTCACAGAATGTATTGAATGTTTGGCTCATACTTTTGATCTGTTCCTCTTAAAATTTGTGGTTTTCTGGCAAACCAGTGAGAACTGAATTCACTAAATAATGATAGCCTTTTAAGTTTCAGTCTTTCTGTCTTTCAGGAAACACATGGTAATTAATAACATTTTATTCTAGCAACTTTCTAAGATTATACAAGCAATGTTTAAAATGTGTCCCTGGTTTTGGGCCTTTGCTCCCCCCCCTCCCCAATAAATGTTGGCTTTTTCCCGATTTCTTGCATAGTTCTTCAGGGGAGAAAAGTTTAGTGCTGCTTATGCCAAGTCTGTGAAGTTAGCAGCACCACTGGTAGTATACTTGCTTTTGATGCAAAAGGCTGTGGGTTCTACTCCCAGTATGTAGATGGATACTGATATTGCACTGTGTTGTACTTTTAAAGAGGGTGGATGCTGCAATCTTGAGAATGTCCTCTTTGGGTGGAGATACATACTAACTATGAACCAGTTAGCCATCCATTTCCTATTGCAATATTAATAGCTTACAATTTTTTTAATGTAACATAAGCAATTTATTCTTCAAGAGCAATGGGCACTTTATTTCTAGATGTTCCTTTTTAAAAAACAGCTAAAGGCAATGTTAGTTCAGGAGCCTAAATTTGTTTCAAAGGTAATGTTTTCTATGGCTAGTTCTGCAATAGATAGATTAAATATTTTCCATAGAAAATATTGTGTCATAATGATGATCTTTGTAGAAATTATAATGAAGATATTCCCAGTGTTAGCTAAATCCATATATTATTACAGATATTTGAATTCAATTAATTGCTACACTTCTCTGCTTTGAAAGAACTTATACCATTTGTCAAAAAGCGCTCGGTCTGTAAATCTACCTATCTGCTGTTTTTCTCTGTTTAAATTCAGCTCATTTATTTTTTGGCTGTAGAAGGCTGAAGCAGTTAATTCTATTTTTTTAAAGGCAGACTGTATTTTAGTTTTGCAGTTTGCACAAGTTCAAAGTTTGATACAAGTGCAAATATTAATTTAAATAAAACACTTGTTCTGTTTATTTTGTGTGTAACATTTTGTCTGTTCAATTTGCCTTTAAAATTTGGTATCCCACAGTTCCACCAGAGCGGGCAGGGTTACATAATCATGCATGCAAATGTTATGTTAATCAGTGTACAGATTTGTAACTATTTTTCATGTGCCTTTGTCCAGATTTTTTATGATTTCAGGTTGAGAGGTATACTTACGAGAGAGACAGGGTATAGAAAGTATAAGGATAATCAGGTATAGTTCTCTATTTTTGTATAACATACTTGATTATTGTTGTATTTTCTTTGTCCATGATGAAAAGTTGAAATTTTACTGACACCTTCAAGTAGATAACTTCAAAACCTGTCTTGCTGTACCATGCAAAACCATTCCTCACAGACATTGACAGAAAATCTACAGCTTTTGCATATTTGATTCCAAGCCTAGTCTATGAAGCTCCCATTTTTATAAATATAAAAAACACACAATTATCAAAAATAAATCAATATTACAACAAAATGTAAAAAATTATCATGAATATATCTATCACTGCAGAGTTCTTAAACAGCTTAACTGTTTAGAACATTCTAGCACAGCTCTCACATAATTTACAGTTGCACACCACATACTATATTAAGTTTATAATTATTGTTCTGTAAGAAACATTCCCCAGTGGTACTCTAATAAACAACAGTGTTGCAAATATAGATGATTAGTGGTTTTAATTAAGGGGCGACTTTGGCACATTAGGAGAATGGCAAAACTTAGAGAGAAAGTTATCAACTGAAAGTAGGCTATTTTAGCAGGGAATAGCATTATCTTATGAATGCAAGAAAGTTTGGGCAACTGGACTTTTTTCTTTGGTATATGCTCCATTTACAACAGAAATGCTGGTTGGGCTGACCAATCGGCATGCTCGTTTTAGAATATTAATGGCCAGTGATTGTATAATATATAATTATGCTGCCCAGTATACGAAAGAATGCTAAAAAGTGCCATATTTTGAGTATTACAGGAATAGTTTTTGAAATCCCTTCCCAGTAGCAGAACTTTTTGGTGACAGAGCTTAACATACTATATAGCTTTGCTCTTTCACATTCTTTGTCATGTCATGATAGAACACTTTGATGCAGAGAAACATGTGAATAGAACATGATGGTGTGGGTGCAGTTCCAGATTACAGACTTTGAAAAAGATGGCATGTTTGTGAACAAAAATGGAACACGCAAAAACTGTTTGGAGTGGTGGCTGTAAAACATAGTGACATCAAATTCCTAAGGTTTCAGCTCTATAAGGTAACAACACTATCAGGACATTTTGCTCGAGCATCCTGCATTCAGATAGAGACACTGCACTAAATTCTTGCCAAGTACGTCTTGGTGATTATGTGCCATTACTTTTACGATCATATTCCAGTCATCATAATAGGAGGGTCCAAGTTCTTATCCACACAAGATTCCAGAGTGAAGGACTACAAAAAAAGAGAACTCTTTATGCACACAGACACACACACACACACACACACACACACACATATATATATATATATATATATATATATATATATATATATGTGTGTGTGTGTGTGTGTGTGTGTGCGTGTGTGTGTGTGCATGTGTATGTAGAAATTAGGATCCCAGAGGTCTACAATGCCTATTTTCTACTATGCTGAAAGACATAATAGAAAGCACACTTGCTGACAAAGATGTTTCTGTGCTGCAGTCTTACGTAAATAATGACTATACACCATAAGCGGAATAATAATCTTGCAGCTGTGTGAACAATTCTCAGTGCATCATTACATTTCTGTGAACTTTCTGGCAGGGTAACACCATCTTATCAATGCTAGCATAAAATAGGTTTGCACCTGTGATTAGTGTTCTAAAATTGGAGGAAAATCCTTTATTTTTTCCTGAGTTCACTCTTGAACAAAAATAAAAGGAAACAGTAAGATAAAAAAGTAGCTTTGTAGGAAATCACTGTGGAATAAATATCACAGATGCTGATAGAAATGCTAAGATCTCAACTTAAAGCAGACAAACCATATACATTTTGGAGGCTACTGCAGCCAGGCAAGTGATGCCCACTGTCCTTGTTGTTAGCAGTTATAAACCAAACGAGAATCAAACCCAGATGGTCATGCAGGGTGACCGTAACATTCAGACGCGAAGTCGTGTAAAAAACAAAAAAATGTGCTTCTGTTACTCTAGAAGCCACAACCAGGCTGTAATGTCAGAAGAGACATTGACTTTAATTTCTTTAAACTATGATTCCTTTGAAACTAAGTGGTGTTGAGGTTTGGCACTCTAGAGCGTACTTTGTCTGCTCGATTGTAGCAGCAGGTTATGGGTGTGACACTCATTGTGCAGAACTAGAATAGATAAACTGCCGATGCACAGTTCATTGAAAAAGTGCAGCAGGGATGCAAAAAAGAATGTGATATCATGCCAAACTAGCAACTGGGGCTCTATAAATATATGGATGGAGTGTACATTGTAAGCAAGATCAGTAACATGACTGCAAAATGGCTATAGTGTTCCAAAACTGCTGACTTAAAAGCACATTGTAGCATAGCTCCAAAGGTCTCATAATGGGGATTGATTTTTATGGATGCTTCAGTTTGTGAGCACCTATTTTATTGACCTCTTGGAAGAAATTACTGAATGATCAGGACTTAGACTTGCCTGTGAAACACTAGTGACTGACTCTCATATGGTTGATCACAAGTGTGCAGTTGATGAACTCTTCCTCAGAAGATTGGCTTGGTAATGCACCTGCAATGCTCTATTTCCCTTTGATGGTACCATATCAAAGTGGGTATATGTAAATAGAAGAAATGTGGTGGTGCAAACCTACACATCAGGTGGTGGAAGGGGTTTGCTCTTCTGCAAAAATGCTGTTTTAGTCAGTATTGATTTTTCAAAATGTTGTTTACGTTTCTAGGTTTTGGTCTTTTATGATCACTATTTTGTGAACTGATCACAAGGGAGTCAGTGTCTTGTTAGGGAGCCGAATGAGCATGTCGTCTCTGAATCTTTATCTTCTCATGTTTGGAAAACCTACCATAGTCTATAAGAAAGATCTTTGTTTTAAGAATTTGTTGGAAAGTAATAGAGTGGTTGAAAGGGGTATGCACAAATGTGGAGGATGCCACCAGTGTAAATGTATTTTAGAAGGTGAAGGTGTAAGAATAGGTACTGGCCAGTATATTAAAACCACTACTCAAGGTTATTGTTTGACTTCTGGGGTGGTTTACATGGCAATTTGTCGAATGTTCTATATTGGTATAGCCAAGGGGACATTTAGAAAGAGGATTTACCAACACCAGTATAATATTTCAAGGCTAGATGAAAAGAATGCATTTGCAAAGCATGTCAAAAACCACCCAGAACATTATTTTAAATACATGGCTATGGAAAAAGTTGGAATGGGTCCAAGAGGGGGACACTTAGGTTTATTTCTGCAGTATAAAGAACAAAAGTGGCAAGTAAAATACAATGCAAATGTATCCCCAGGGCTCAATGATGTGATTTCTATCAGTTGTGTTGTAAAGATGAAAGCTGAATTTGTTTTTTAAAATATTTTCTGTTCAGAGTATTTCAATTCAACTATATATTGTGTGTCTTGTTGCATGTTTAGAAATAATATATGTACTGTGTTTTTAAGACAGTCTGGGTTGAAGCTGATAGATCAATTGAAAACATGTGACTTTCTTATTTTATCATATAAGTAGAGAATGTAGTGTGATTTTTTTTCATTCTCAAGAAGTCATTTATACTATTGACGGAAGTGCTAAAGTGTGTTTTAGTAAAGAGGATCTATCATCCTGCAACTTGTCTTTGGATTCGTTTTTCTAATTTTCCATGTTTGGAATATAATGTCATCAATAACCATGGAATTTGAATCCATCTCTATCTGATCTGCTTTTAATGTATTAGTTAATTAGTTTGGGTTAGAACTGCTGTTAACTTGAGCTGGGAAGAAAGATGTGGTAGACATTTGTTACCATACTGACAATATGTTAATTTCTGCATTTTTTTCATAAGTTACCTATATGCATAGGTAGGATATTAGGATCCTGTAGGTAATACATGCAATCTCAAGTAATTGAAATGCTAATTGTCTGCTATGCAATACAGATATGCAGAATTAGGAAAACAGAACACTAATGCTAGTAATCATCATGTTTTGTTCAAGTACAATGATAATGGTAAAGGTCTAGAAGGTCTGCATGTATATTAGTAGGAGCCAGTTCTGATCTTTTGCTAACAGATGATAGGAAGCATCCTCATTCTTTGCACTTTTCTCTTGATAAGCACTACAGAATGTGTAGTTTGTATGTACATCCCCCAAAATTATATAGTGGCCTTATATCATAGGTTCATAGGTTTATACTAGGCTATCTGCCCTAAGGCATTTATAAATTTTTTATATGAAAAAATACTGTGCCCATTAGTTTGTTGTGCCTCTGTCCAGCAGTGACACAGAGATGATTCCCAGGATAAACCTACAATCTCCCATCCACAGGTCAAGATTTCTCTTGAACAGAGCCAGCGAGGTGCTCTGCCTCACATGGACCGGGATTTTATTCCACAGCATAGGGAGTCTCTGAGTGATAAATCTATCCCTCCAGCACGTCCTATTTATATCCATGCTAAGGTTTAAGTTGCTTGCTCTAGTGGTTTTGGTGGATTTGGATTTTTTGAGGTGGAGCATGTCCATTAATGTACTCCTTGCCTCCGAGATTTGCCATTGTAACTAAACCTCTAGCCTGTATGGTAGACTTTACATTTTATATACAGCTGACATATGAACTGTGAATGGAACATCTTTCCCTAGTTATCATGTGCTTAGTTTAGCAAGCGAGTTTTTTGACATCATGAGAGTTAGATTTATTTTTGCATGCATTTTTTTCTCTTATGGACTTATTTTTGAATTCCGCGTTGTTTTTATTTCTAAACATTTGCATTTATGCAGCCATTTACATGTGAACACAATTTCCCAATGAAGGACTCTGCATAAGCATTGAGGTCGTCAAGATGGAAGGAGGCTTCTGAATTTAAAACAAAATACACTCAGGGGGCATCACTGGAATAATTCCTTGAAGGCTGTTTGCCGAGGTAGCAGAAGCACCATTAAACATCGGAGTTTGTTTCCAGTGACTGCCTCCTGAGTACAATTTTTGGATATTTCATGTTGCTGTGTGTTTGTCTTCTGAATTTAACCAGGTGATCACTCAGTTTTAGTAAATTAGCCTTCACATAATCTCTGAATACAAAAGCTTCACTCCTGAAGATACTTCAGCCTTTAATGTTATGATGAATGTGACTGACCTGTGGTCAGATTTGAAGGGGGGAGGAAGTTGCAGTTGGTGAGGAGCAAAGCTGCTCAGTATTGGTAAAGACCAAGTAAGGATTTTATAACCCTGGTTAGGGTGTAGTCTAACCGGTCCAAAGATTTTGCACTGATGATGTCTAGAAATATCTACATGTATATGTTTGAGGATGTATACATCTCTGAGTTTATAGAAGGGAAGTAGAAGTCTCCTAGAAGAATGTTGTTTGACGTAATACATAGGGACTCCATACTAGTTATATAGGAGGCATGGGTTGAACGGGACATAGAGGGGGTCCTATAATTAGCTATAATATTATGTGGGGTTTTGTTAGTAATAAGTTGACACCACTGCCTTTAGTGCCTTTGTCTAATGTGGCGGGCCTGAATGTGCGATAGACATTAAGACACTGCACTGATGGAATGCTTTCAATGGACTTGAACCAGGTCTTTGTGATGATGATGATGATGATGCATATATGGATGTTTTCCAGCATATGAAGTGCTTGTGAGGAGTGAAGTCTTTTGTAGGTCTTCTAATGTTCTAATGTTGATCAGCAGCACCTTATATTGAAGGTTTAGAAGACTGTCATTGCCTAAAAAGGCAATATGAGGGTGGACAAGGATTTAGATAATATATGAAAGCCTTGGGGAAGAAGTGCAGGCCATTTGTGGCAAAGTAGCTGGAAATGTGTACCATCTCTTCCTAGACTAATATATATTGTACCCTCTTTGAATGACACCAGATGATAAGACAATTGTTAAAAATCAGTAATCTTTTATTCATATTGCAGCATCATTTTTGTTGATGGTAGCATATTTCTAAGGGTTAAGTTCACACCAACCAACACATTCTGAGAGTTTTATCATGTCTCTCTTGATCTAGTCAAGGAGGGTACATCTCAAGTTATTTAAACCCACATGTACTATGACTGTGTCAAATATGTACTTGTGGTGCAAGGACTTCAGTACTTGCATGATGTGGTAAATCTCAAAACTTGACAGACAACTTACTGTGACCCTGTCTCACAGCCTGGTGAGTGGTGCACTGATGTGTCTGACTATGGAGTTACTTGTGCATAAGATACTAGATTATGTGATGGTTTGCCTTATGGGTTTTTGAGCTGATTCATTGTGACTCTTGGATGTGTTTCGTAGTGAGTGTTGCCTGTGATGTTTGTTTGTGAGGTTGCTCAGGGTACTTGTTTCTTAAGTTATATTTAGGAGGACTTTGTGTTTTAGGTAGGTAACTTTTGAAAGCCTTGACATTTGTAGTTCTGTGTATTTGGCCTGAGATGTGTGATTGTGGTTTATTTAGTGTTGGGTTGTGTGGTACTGATAACCTACTGGTTATTTGTTATGACTTCATGAGAAAGCTTTGCCTGCAAAAACATTGTATAATTACATCTCTCACACACTGTTTCTGCTAGTTTAAATAATGGGTAGTTATCAGTAAATGAAACAGTTACTGCATTGACTCAGGAAGCCCATTTCAAGCAGAGTGGCAAAATAGATGGTTAGGAAGTGCACATTTTTTGTTCTACGTGCTTACGTTAGGTTGAAGGAGGCATTGTACCTATGGTTTGGAGCTGATTTACTAATGCTACTACTTGTTTAAAACACACAATCTAAGTCTACACATGAAGAGCAACTTACAGCCTAGTGGGATCTGGAGCCTCGTCAGCCTCGTCACACAACTACTGAGTATTAAAAGTACTATACAAAATGGGGGAGTATGCTGTGTAGATAAACTTAAGGCTCTAGATGCCTGCATTCAGTCACAATGCTACATGATGGAAAGTATCACACTAGATCATCTTGTTAGTAACACACAAAATAAAGCAGCAAAGAGCTCCATAAATCACTCCAAACAGTTACAAGACACTTGAAGTTAACCGGCATAGCAATAACTCTAACAGCTAGCCTGGAACCAGTAAACTAATTATAGCAAAAACTCACTAAGTTAGCAGTAAAAAATCAGTGCAAGCAGCATCAGTGCACTTGATACTGTGCAGTGATATCAAAGTATGGTAAATACCTTAAAGAGACAGACTTTAAAAAATTATACTTATGTGCTTATTGATAACAGTCACTAAACAAGGAGAGAGAAGGAATTATGCTGTTGAATTATCATAAAGGACAGACAACAACAGATCCATCCATCCCTCCATCTAGAATCCCTTTTCCCCATTTTTGCATATGGGGTTAGGGTGTTACATCAACACTCATAATCATCTACAGCCAATTTTCACACCACCTAGTGATTAGCCCTACCACTGTTGTTGTTCCATACTACATACATGTACACACTCACACCAATGGCCAGTTTAGTGTGACCATTCCACTTACTGCATGTCATGAGGAAAACAGTGTACCTAGAGAAAACATGTGCAAACATTGGGGGACATGCAGACTCCATTCAGAAGATATCCCAGCCAAGAATCGAACTGAGAAACCTCTTGCTGTGAAGTGAAATTGCTACCCACAGCACTGTACCACCCCGGACAACAGCAGATACGCTGGGTTTAAGAAGACAGCTAAAACAAAGTAGGTGGAAGAGCAAATTACCTCTGTATGGCTGATATCTAGGAATCATATAGTTCTGCACAGGATCTTGTTTTGTCATCATTATTATTCATCTAGACCTTGAGAAGACTATTAACAGCTTGTTCCATTAAGGTATTATTGATAACTTATAAACTAGTAAAATGAATCACTGTATTATTAGGCGGTTTTATAACTGGCTAGCAAGTAGATTACAAATAATTTTCATCATGGTGGCTTCTCTCACTCAGTCCCAAACTACTTTGGGAGTTCCCAGAGGCTTAGTGTTTGGCCCACTTTTATGTGCCTCTGGAGTAGACTAGGTATAAAATATGGAAGTTCTATGAAGATTGTCTCAGTTTTTACCTTCCACTAAATGCATTGCTTCAGTTAATGATTAGCTAATTAACTTTAAAGTATGGTTAAAGAAAACAGGTTTAATTTTGAGTACCTACAAATACAAAGTGATATATGTTGGTCATTTAAGGATGAACAAACATGTTATAACATGTATAGATGGAATAAAAAGTAACAAAGATACTGGAGAACTTAAACGAAAGGCTTTAATAACATGAAACGCTTTTCGTCCAGTACAATGACTGGACTTCATCAGACAAATTACAAAAATAATAAGTGTCCTTTTATACTTAGTTAAAAACATGTGGTTAACCAATCACTTAAATCAATTAATTAATTAAGTATTGTCAACTAGGCGTTATTATGTATTAGATAACAAAAAGGAGCCTTAAAGGTATAAAAACCTAAAAACAGACATATAAATATCTCACAGTGTTGAGTCTGTAAACGACAAGCATGTATACGAATGTTTGGTATAAGGTACATATTTACAGAAGAATCTAACAATATACAAGTTTTAATAATCAATTGTGCCTATAATTCAAATACTTTCTTAAGAAATATATATTTATATTGATAATGCATAAAAATAAATTATACATATTTAATAATTTATAAAATTAAGAAATATTTATCTCACTATTTAATAATTGTTAAAGATCACTAAAACCAAGATTAGTTCATAGTTATGTTTAAAACTGAATTCATTCATACTTATATTTAAAACAAATTGCTACTATATCAAGTTACTACCTCAAGAACAAATGATGGCAAACCAAAAGGAATTCACATATACAACACTAGGTGTGTTTCAGAAGTATAGTCATCTTTTTAGACTTTTTAATTTCAAAAGACAAGAAATCGAACAAATGTCATTTAAACCTGGGTAGTGGTATGAGTTTAATCTAAATTGCCACACGAGTTCTAATTTTTCTAACAGACAATTATCTGGGCCACCCCTTAATTTAGGTACCACTTGATCTATAATCCTGAAATTAAAACTGTGTGAGGGGTACTTAGTAGTGTGTCTAGCTAAAGTGTTTTCTATTTTATTTTTCTTCATTGTGTACAGGTGTTCATAAACATGTTCTTTAAATTTTATGTCAGTCTTCCCTACATAGTAAACTGAGCAACAGGAACACTGGGCCAAATAAACCACCATTTTACTATTACAGTTGAACCTTTTCTTAATACAATATATGGTACCTTCTATAGCAAATTTCTGGCCAGTAGCTATGAATCTGCATATATTGCAAGATTCACACTTGTATATACCCGGGTTACTGACTACCATTGGGATCGGTTTCTCTAATAGTTGTTTTAAATTGTTTAACTAATGACATGTCTGTTATGGAAAAAGTAGGGTCCTCTCCAAGAATAATTTTTAGAAAAGGAAACAATTTACCTTTACTAAACAAGTTACCTTTATTGCATACAACAGTAAATACAATTATTTAATGGATGATCAGGCACTGGAAGGTCATTAAAGAATACCAGTGTTTCTGCATTAACAATGTTTTTTTCTTCAAAAATTAACACATAACGTTTCTTAATTTAAAATATCGTTTTAAAATGCTTAGATGTACCATTAAAATACATAGCAGAAAGAAAGCATGCAGAGGCTTTATTGTGCATGGCTAAAGAGACAGAGGAATGAGAAATGTATTGTTTCATATTGTAATTGCAAAGCAGCATAACACTGATGTTTGTCATTCTCATTTCTGCAGTAGCCTATTATGGGTTGTTCCTGCCAATGATACAGCAACCGGCTTCCAAAAGCTTTCATCCATTCCCACACTGTCACTATGACTGCTTATAAGCTAAGCCCTTTCTAGGGAGCTATATAAGCAACGAGAGGGAGTAAAAATCTTCAAGACATTCTTACCCCTTCAAAAAACAAAACAAGCAGGCAGTGCCAATTGCAGACACTTAAAAAGAGATGGCAGGATTGGTCAAATGACAACCCCCCCAAAAAAAAGGAGTACCTATTGGCTACTGCAGCAGTAAAGAATTTGAAGATCTGCTTCTATGGTTAAGTGCAACTTAGATAGCTGTAGTTTATGTGAAAACAATGGCTCACTACTGAAGTGTTATGACTAAAATTCTGAGTCCAGACATGTCAGAAAAAAGACCAAAAACAAATATCAAGACATTTCTCTTCTCCTTTAAATTTCTATTTTGCATGGTGCAAGCTCTCCATACCCCCTAAACTTATATATACCAACTCCAAGATCACCATACCTTGCAGAAAAGCAAGTCTTCTGAAAAAATTCTAATCTCAGATTTAGTATGTCATTCAGTCTTCACATTCTGTGACTCGCCAGTGTTGGTCTTGACCTTTCAAATGGTTACGAATAACAAATGCTAATCCTTGGTACCCAGTTGGTGAGAGATAATAAAAGCTGTATGAATGGTAACTATAAACAAAAGTTGTACAGTACACAGTTGAACAGAGATGGAATGAGAAATGTGTATGGTACACTGGACTGGTGTATAACAGGAAAACAAAACAGTATTACTCTGATAACTTCTTTTCTTTTGATTTCCATTTGAGGGGTGTTACATAACATTTAGAGGCTATATAAACTGTACTGAAAAGTAATTTCACAGGACAAATTATTATGTGTATACATTTTAAATCACAGGATCTGTTTCAGTGGGTATAGTTTCTAACTAAATATAAATTTTCTTCTTTTCATAGAACACTTTATCAGAAATTAATATGCTTACTATGCTTTATCTAAGACTATACAGTGAGCAGCACCTTTATTACATTGTACTTAGACATTGTTTTCAGTAATATATATTTACATTAAAGTGCATATTTTTCAGAGATCTCCATTTTTTCTCATTACTTGTATACAAACAGCTTTCACTTTCCTCACCATCTACATGTACCAAAAATAAACTGCCTACATAACTGAAATAAAAGGTGACAGGAAGTAAAATTATAACAAGCAAAACAAGGTACTTGTTAATTTACCCTTTAGAGCTAAAACATATGCACACCTACATACAACACATTAGCATGACAGAAGTAACAGATTTTATATGCTATAGTAATTTCTATCGTTCTTATGTTTTCTGTGCTGCGGCCTACATTTGGTGTAATAAAGCTGTTGCATCGAATGCATATTAATGTGACAGGTTCAGGAATCAGATTTTACCAAGTGAAGCTACATCACTTTGTTTTGCACTTTATGATGATGGGGAAGAATTTAAAACAGTTGTAGAAAGCAAAACAATGGTGCTGTACTGTTGAATACAAAATGATGGGAGAGAGATTGTGAAGTCGTCAGTTATAATTTTCAGGATATGAACACTGAAAACAGTTTTTGTTAACAGAATACATTTAGATGAATGCTAGAAACCTTGGACTTTGTTTTTGCACTTCATGCACATTGAACTAGAAAGAAGTAAAAGTGCCTACACTGTTTGGCTGTCCTGAGTACGCTATTGTAATTTACATTATTGTTGAATTAAATTAGCCATTTAAAGCACACACAATTCAGTGAGGCAGTATATACAGTACTGAGTGGGTGTGGAAGATGGCAATGGTATGGTTCGGGGGGTGGGGTGCATGGTAGTTTGAGCCCAAGGAGTGATTTTATTAGTGGACATTTGAATTGCTAATAAAATTTCAAGCTGCTTGTGTCACTGTGGAGATTTGACCTGATTGTCATGTCATCCTTTTTATACTTAATGAATTCTCTTTGGTTTTAATCTGAAACTGCATTTTTTCAGTAATGTGCAGTATTTAACTATCCTTGGTGTTGTAAAAATTATACTTTCTTATGTAATATCCTGTACATTATATTGCTAATGACATATGATAAATAGTTTTAAATAGTAATTTTCACAGGTACACTGTACTATTAGAACCATGTTTATGGAATCTTTCTTTGGATGTAAACTCTTAGAAAACAAATTAATTGAATCCAAATTAATTAAATTAAAAAAATGCTAAATATTCTTCTACTGAAAAATATGCTCACTGAGAATATAAGATACAATTAATTGTGCACAGCATTTCTTATAGCAGACCCCACAAACATGACATAGCACCAAAGATATCCTGTAAGATTAAACCCTACCATAAATTTAACTCTAACCTAACACTAACTCTAAAGAAATCTAATTCTTAACCTAGTTCTTAGCAAAACCTCATTAATAATCTGCGCCAACCATCAATTCTAATCCCAAAGTCACTGATTTGTACAAATACTGCAGTAATCACATTCAGTTAATTGCCATTTTATTCAGATGCAACATCTGCTCAAATCAGATTTGACCAAACCGCCATCAGCTAAACATTTGTCAATAAGTTGCTCAGTCTTATATGGTTGCATAACAGTAATGCTATACAAAACAAAATGTAAGAGAAATAGAGTTAACCGCCCTGTTTATAGATTTGTATTGTGAAACTTTTCTTTCCAGGACACTATAAACGAGCCTTGCCCCATTTTTACAATCTTGATTGGAAAGTATATTTAATAAATACATTTTGCAGACCAGATATCCTTACTAAGCAGAGATACCTCTTTAATAGACGAACTGACATTACTGTCTGTTTGACCAACTTGCTTAAAGATTGTAAGGTGTACAAGAAGAGATAAAGTGAAGCAAATGCAGTGATTATAGATGAAATTCATCAGTAGCTGATACACTCAACTTTCTGTGCTGTACTGTCAAAAATCTGCATAATAAATGTGCTATATTCTGAATATTTTATGCTTAAAGTTCTTATATTTTCTTCTGAATAAATAAACAGTTTGAGGAAAATGAGTTCAGTATTCTTCCAAACAAGTTCTGCATTCCCTATCAGGTTTCCTTTTCTTGTGGACCATATGTCTGAAAGATTCTAAATCATTGAACTACACATACTGCTTTTAACACTGTTTTTATTTTTGCAGAGTTTGTTTTATTAACAAAAGCTTTGGAATCATGCAACACCTTGGACTCTTGTCCCAAATTATCTCACTATTATTTTGGATACAAAGCTGAAAAAAATATTTCAGTATTTCATTAAACTTGAGAAGGAGAACATGAAAAAAAATGAGTGCTTTAATCACCATAAATGCAGTTGATATGAAAACTATACACTAGTAGGCATATGAACAAAACGGAACAGTTTTATTTATTGATTGATACTAATGAGGTGCAGCATTATTACAGAAAAAAGATTATTATATCATGACTCCCCATTAATATTCCAAAACGTGCACGTTGATTGACCAGCGTGCACATTGTAAATCGACTTATACTAATGGAAAAAGGTCCGATCGCCTGGACTTTTTACATTAGTATAAGTCTTTTTTAAAACACTGTCTCACTATGTTAAAGGAGTTTAACATAGCGACACAGGTTTAAAAAAAGCAACGGAAATCTCCGTTGCTTTTTTAAAGCTGTCTCGCTATGTTAAACTCCTTTAACATAGCTTAGTGTAAAAGCAACGGAGATCTTGCTTTCTCCTTTGCTTTTTTTTTTTAAACCTGTCTCGCTATGTTAAATGGGTTTAACATAGCGAGACAGCTTTAAAATAAGCAACGGAGATCTCTGTTGCTTATTTTAAAGCTGCCTCGCTATGTTAAACCCATTTAACATAGCGAAACAGTAAAAAGCAATGGAGATCTTGCTTTCTCCATTGCTTTTGCCCACAGCTCTGATATACTGCATAGGCATATGCATGCGCAGTACATCAGAACTGCCTAGGAATAGCAGACAGCTGCGGAAGGGCAGCAAGGAGGCATTATACAATGCCATTATTTAAGAAAAGTAATTATTTTTTTTCTTAAATAATGTCATTGTATAATAGCAATAACCCTCTTCTGGGTGTGGGTAATGCTGGATTTACCCACGGTTGGCTTTGTTTGGTCCCTCGGGCTTCACCCTCGGGACCAAACCACGCCAACCGTGGGTAAATCCAGCATTACCTACACCAAGGCGTGGGTTATTGCTATAATAATTTTGTCTTTGTGGAACTTGGGCCTTGAAGAAACTGCAATTGTGCTACTATAAAGTTTCCAAGTTTGTCTCCAACATGCCAACTCGCACACATCATTGCCTGGCCATTAAATCTATAAACTGGCTTGAGTTCCCTCATTACCTACATCACTCCCAACTTACTCTCACCCACAAACTACTAAATAATCCAAGCTTCTGTCCATCCCTTCAAACTATAATACAAACACACACCCCTATTCAGCTTCTTAGGTCCTCTAACAAACAACTCTTAACCATAACTAAACCCAACAAAAGAGCTGGACAATGTCTCTATTCCTATGCCATTGCCAAATTTTGGAATGTGCTCCCTGTCTCTCTTACTCAACTAGACTCTTTAAAAACATTTAAATTTGCACTAAAAGAACATTATCTCAATAACCTTATCTGTTCTTGTAGTCATATAATTAAACCACCTTAAATGTTTTGGCCACTATGCACTACAAATGCTTTTACTAACTTAATATAGTTGCAATTTACACTGTCTTTGTATCCAATTTCTCTTGCTTTCTTTATTTCTGTGGCTGAATAAACAGAATTGATTAAACAGTATTTTTACTTATGAGTATATACAAGCAGAATTACTAAAAATCTAACAAACTGGGTTTATTTTTCTTGCATTGTATACCTCTAAATATGTATTTCTCTTGTATATCTACTTCAATTTGTATTGTGTAAAAACTTTCTTGACTTTCAAAGTTAAGCTGATGTTATGTAAAAATTTCTGTGATTGTGTGGAGCTTTTCTCCCTGGGCCTCCACTAAAAATGGGTCATTAGCCCAGTGGACTTTCCCAGTTAAAAAAATGCCAATAAATAATAAATAAATAAATTTCATGCCCTAGGAAATCTAGAGCTAAAATATAAAGATTGCAAGGTTATCACAAAATCAAATATTCCTGAATTTAGTGGATGAATTCAGAAATGCAAATTTCATTTTCTGTCAAAGAAATTGATGAG
This sequence comes from Protopterus annectens, assembly GCF_019279795.1. Classification (NCBI taxonomy): domain Eukaryota; kingdom Metazoa; phylum Chordata; order Ceratodontiformes; family Protopteridae; genus Protopterus; species Protopterus annectens. The sequence continues at coordinate 257,219,706 of NC_056742.1, read as the reverse complement.
TCAGTAACTGAGAATATGGCTGAGATGAGAAATGTAGCCAAAGAATGTAATTATGTAGCTATATTGCACCAAAAGTTGGCAGAAAAATATATCTGGAATAAATAATGACTGATTACCAGAAGAAAACTATGCATTTGAAAATATCTTAAACATTGCTTTATCCATGAAACCAACAAACAAAATTTGCAAGATCTAAAATCAAGTTAGTCTAGAATGCCATATAGTTTAATGCCAGGACAGAAGTACAACTATTTATTTATTTATTTTACATTTGTTGACTGGGATTGTCCAACTGTGCTAAAGCCCTTTTTCAGCAGAGGCTCGGGGAGAAAAGCTTCAAAACATACAAAATTACTATTGAGATATTCAATATGTTATAAATGTCATGCAGTAGTTGCAAAGTTATACAATACTATAAACAAAAGCATGATAACGATTAAAGCATAAGAAGCAAAAATGTAGTAGTTTAAAAAAAAGGTTGCTAATCTAAAGTTCAATAGACAGACTGTAGGAAAAGTTTTGGAAGTTTCATAGAAGGAATGGTATGTAATAGTAAAGTAGGACTACATTGGCTGGTTATGGTCAGGGAGGGTATGAACTGTGGCAGGTCCAGTGTTTTTTGAAGTAGTCTTTGGTGGCTAACTTAAATTGTTTCGGGTGTATAAGGTTCCTTATTTCTAGTGGGAGTTTGTTCCATGCAATAGTGGGTTGGTAGCTGTATAAGTTGCACACTGTCTTAGATTTAGGATTGTAGACAGTTAATAGGTTTTGGTTTGTGCTTTGAAGATGTCTGATAGGGGAATAGAAGGAGATGAGGGATGACAGAGCTGGGCAAAAAGCTGGCTGATATAGAATGGAGTGTATGATTTGGAGCTGTGAGTGGAGAAACAGGTGTGGTAGTTCGAGCCAACTCAGGTATTTTAGGGAGAGACAGTGGTGAGATTTATATATTTGTTTAGCTGCAAATCTGGCTATCTTGTGACAGGTCGATTCTAGTTTGGTGATTAGGGAGGAATTCAGATTTGTGAGTATTTGGGAAGAGTAAGTTAAGCAAGGTAGAAGGTAGGCATGAGAAAGAGTAATTCTAGCTTCAGGGGTGAGGAATTTGTTATTCCTGTACAGAAGTCCTAACTTCTGATGTGTTTTTTCTGATGCAATTGTTAATGTGTAGATCAAATTTTAGTTGATCATTGATGGCAATGCCAAGTAGTTTTGTGCTAAATTCCACTTATATAGGGGTATTGTTTAGGGAGGTTATTGAGAAGGAAGGCTTGATGTGGTTAACAGATTTAGGAAGAAAGAGTAGAATTTTTTTTTTAGGGTTGAGGACGAGCTGGTTATTTGTGAGTCATGTCTCTACTGAGTTAAAGGATGTCTAGGTAGTTGTTAGGAGTTCAGAGTTTGAATTAGCAATAGTGATTACTGGACAATGATAGACTGAGAAAAAGAGGAGTAAAGTGAGTTGGTGAAGATATTAAAAAGTAGAGGTCCAAGAATGGATCCTTGGGGACACCTGTTCGTACTGGAAGGGGGTAGATAGTGTTGAGTCCCATCTCACTGACTGCTGCCTATCACTGAAATAGCTAGAGAACCATGTCACTGTACCAGGGGAGACGTTAAGGTTTGTAAGTCTGTCAAATAGCAGAGGGTGAGAGATGGTGTCAAAAGCCTTTGATACATCAAGGAATAGGCAAGATATGAGTTTATGATTGTCTTTGGCTAGAGAAATAGTGTTGAGGAAGAATAGTAGAGCTGTGGAGGTACTATGCTTGGGACAGCAACCATGCTCTGTAGGAGTGAGCAGTTTTCCCTGTATAAGATAATGCATAACTTGTTTGTGTACACATTTCTCTAGGACTTTAGAGAGAGAGAGGAGAGGATATTGATAGGTCTGAAATTAGAGATTTCTGTGGAGTTACCTCCTTATGAATAGGAAGAGTGTAGAACTGTTTCCAGATAGATGGAACTTTAGATTCAGAGATGGAGCGATTTATTAGGATAGATACAGACATGGCAAGGGAGTGTGCTGCAGTTTGGAGAAAATATGAAGGGATATTGTCTGCAGATACAGAGCATGGTTTGAGCTTAGAGAGTAGAGTTTTGATGTAGTTAGTGGGAACAGGTTTGAAAGAGAAGGAGTTTTCAGCGTTAGTAGATGGGGGGGTTCAGGGAGGTTAGAAGTGTTGTTTAAGGGGTTGGGGGTTAAATAATTTGGAAATAGATTCAATAAAATAGGTGTTGAATGTATTGGCAGTCTCATCAGGTGACTTGTTAGGACATGGATTTGGTGAGGTTGGGTTGCCAGGATGTAGTATATCTGGTTTATAGCATTCCAGAATTTCTTTGGATCAGATTTTAATGTTGTTGGGGATTATAACAGAAACATTTTTTGTCTTTTCTGATGTGTTTTTTGTTTGATTTCTAAGTTCTTTGTACTTTTGAAAGTCAGCTAGAATTTTGGAATGTACCCATTTTTTCCAGGCCCTATCTTGGGTTTTTATAAGGGTATGGGTGGTTTTAGATAATCAGGGTGAGATTTTTTGCTTTTATCCGTACTTTTATGGGTGGAGGTAGAGAATTTAAAATGCTAATGAAACTTGAGTTGAATGCTTTTACTGGATCATCTAGTGGGAGCTGTGTAAGGAAGTTCCAGTTAATTCTAGATAGAAGAGTACTAAACGTGTCAAGGTTAAAGTTGGAAAGTTTGCGGCAGGTGATAAATGTATGGTTTAGAGAGATGGGCGGTATATCTGAGCACTTTTATAGGTGCATGATCACTCAGGGAGTCTGGTAGTGTTTCTGGATTATGGTATTTGCTGGGATTAGAAACAAGTAGCCTTAACTAGTAGCTTATTGGCCATTTTGGGCCAATTCCTATCTCTTTCAATCCCCCTGCTTTAAAACCCGCATTTGCATGGTTTTGCACCCGTATACAACTGAGCACAGCTCCTCATGGTGTCCTGAAGAGTGCTACAAGCAGCAGAGAGACAAAAAGAAAGACTTTCAACTGATTTATTTTTCTCTGCATTTCTTCCTGCGACTGCATTTTCTCGCCCAAAAGCAAGTTTCTAGCATATCTGTGATTTAAAAAAGCTATTTGTTTGATTACCTTATTATTTTTTTTACTGTTTGCACTTCCAAAAGTTGTTTTTTGTGTTGTTAACTGTTGTAGGCTACACACCCAAGTGCGCTAGCCTGTTTATAGCATTTACAGTGTTTTTTGTGTGAGTTACTGTTTGCTCTGCAAAGGAAAACAAAAAACAAAACAAAAAAATTATTGCTTCCCACCTTTTCTAAGCTAGATTAGTCCAGATTTTAGGTTTTGCTGAATTCTGGGCTGTGGTACAGTTCCTGTGTTGCCCATATCCTTACTTGGATAGGAGGAAGCTTCTCTGTTCACCAGTGAGAGTGGGGAGCTTTGAGCAGCCTATCTGTCCCTAGAGGAATGGTCTCAGCCCAGCAACTAGTAGTTTATTGGCCATTTTGGGCCAATTCCTATCTCTTTCAATCTCGCTGCTTTAAAACCGCATTTGCTCAGTTTTGCGCACCATGCAGCATCACGCAGCTCTGGTTACACAGGTTTAAACTATTCTCGGCTCCACAATGTCTGTTCTTCAATTTTTCCCTTAGAACTAGTCAAACTCTCAAATTAAGCACTCAGCCTTCCTTTTACAGCCCAGCACTTGCTCAAATTTCTCAGTAAGCACTAACAAACGCTAGCACTGCACCCCCCTTATACTATATAGAAGTAAAAGTCTCCCTTTCGTCCCAGCCGGACAATCAATAAAATAGTTCATTAAACTATTCAGGCATGTCCAAAGGGCAGTTTCAGGTCTACGCTCCAGTCCAGCTGATGAATCTGGGAATCTTGAAGCAATGTTACAATTGCCTCATGTACACAGACAACCCTCTCCTCCTTCCAACAAACTCAAATTTATATGAGTGATGCAACTATACAGCCAAACTGGAGGCCAGGCTCTCTCAACCCAAGACTGGACCAGTCAGTCAGGAGGAGAAGGGAACCACTCGCACCACTCAACCAGTTGCACATAGACCAATCATATCTGCACCAGCAAACAGGACACATAAACACACAAAAACATACTCGGAGGCTCTAAATAAAAATCTGCCAAAGCAGCAGAGACCTCCAAAGCAGACATCCATGCAATCACTACTCCACAACAATATGCATGTATCACATACTTCACAAAGTCTTTGTGCCACAATATCGCAGCTCTTAATGCTAAATAACACACCAAATGCACTAGTAATAGGAGACTCTATTGTCAGGTACACTGACGTCCCACTCACCAGACTGAACAAGGAGAAGGTCACTTTAAGCTGCCTGTCAGGTGCCAGGATCCGCCATATAACACAAGCACTCATGTCACTCCAAAGCAAGTACAAATATGACTCTGTCATTGTCCATGTTGGTGTGAATGACCTGAGATGTACCTCCCTGGACTACATGAAAAGAGACATAGAGGAGCTCTCTGATCATGTAGCCCAGGCCAGTATGACCCTGACCATGAGTAGCATTTTGCCCTCACCAAGAATGATGCCACAGTATAAAGACAAAATGATCAATTTTAACAATTGGCTAAAGTATTGGTGTCATTCAAAGGGGATCCAGTGTCTGTCAGCCTAGGATGACATGCTCGACAAGCCACGTTGCTTTGCTAGAGACGGCTTGCACCTGTCACCCTTAGGCTTTTGAATACTGGCTAAGGCTCTTGCCACCCCCATAGTGCCTTTTTTAGGCAAGGCTCAAAAGACAAACCCACCTCCATAGACAACACAAGAAACAAAAAACTGAGGGTAATGCTTCTCATTGCTAGAAGTCTAAACCTCAAAATGCACGCACTCGAGGCACTCCTCAGTATAGAGAAAATCGATATTTCTGCAGTAACAGAAACCTGGTTCAAGGCTCCAGAGAGCACCCCAGCACTACCAGGCTGTAACTCATACCATACCTTGTGACCCCAGAACCCGGACCAAAATACAAAAGGCGGGGGTGTATCCATCTTCATCAAGGATACCCACACCTCCAGGTTAGTGGCACTGCACGAGGCCTTGGAGACCATCCATGTGCGACTAACAGTGGGCAAAACTGCTTTTCAGTTTGTAGCTTGCTACAGATTACCCACCTTGTCCCAGGACCCCCACTCGGCATTCCTGAGAACACTGGAGAATATGAAGGTCTCTCCTAACACCATGATATTGGGTGATTTCAACTACCCAAACATTGACGGGGAAAACTACTCAAGTCCCAGCTCCTTTGCCCAACATTTCCTGGAGTTTATAAACTCAAATGCCCTGGAACAACTGGCCACCACTCCCACAAGAGGTGACAACATATTGGACCTGGTCATCACCAACATGGGGTCGCAATGTTCCACACCAGAGGTAAACCCCTCATTGGTAAGATCAGACCATAAACTAATCACACTGGACATCCACATCTCGACCCCACCCCCAGCCAAGGAAACCACCGTGAAACATCTCTCCAAAGCAAACTTCACACTTCTCAAGACAGAGGTGGAATGTTTCAAAGCCCCCGGGCTAATGGAAAATGCTGCCCAAACCGCAGAATCCTTTACAAATGCATTCTATGAGCACCTACAGGAATGCATGGATCGAGCCATCCCAAGTAAAACCAAGACTCACCCCTCCAAAAAGAGGAGAACAGTCTGGTGGACCCCGGCCATAAATAAGCTATACAACAGGAGGAGGAAACTATTATATGATAGAGCAAAATCCCAAAAAGGGAAGGCATCCCTGATCAGTATTAGCAAGAAACTACGATCTCTCATAAAATCATCCAAGGCCAGCTTCAAGAGAAAAATCGCCAAAGACTCTAAGTATAATCACAAGGCCTTCTTTAGCTATGTCAAGAATCTAGGTGGCAACTCTCAGATCTGCTCTGAGCTGGTGCAAAATGGCAAAAAATACACTGAACCCACTGACATTGCCAACATCCTGGGTGACAGGTTCAGTGCAAACTTTACCTCCCCTCACCCCCAAAAGGGCCCGTGTCCATCCCAGAAGAATGTAGACCCCCAGACATCACAGATACACAGGTGAAAACAGCCCTCTCCAAAGCCAAAAATGCAGCAACAATGGGACTGGATGGAATCCCAGGCTGTGTCATACACAAGCTCCAAAAAGGACTAAACCCTCACATAAATTCACTGTTCAAACTCAGCTTTACTACAGGATATGTACCCAAAGAATGGCATACAGCAACAGTTATTCCGCTCTACAAAGGTGGTGTCACTACAGATCCTGGGAACTATCACTTTATAAGCCTGACTAGCCTGGTCTGCAAGTCTATGGAGCGCATCATCATGAATCTCATAAACAAAGACATTGGGAACCTCCAGAAACTGGACCCTACCCAATTCAGCTTTGTTAAAGGCAGATCTTGCCTCTTAAACCTAGTAGACTTCTTTGAATCAGTTACCAAGGCAATAGACCAGGAAAAGGTAGTCCACACAGCCTTCTTGGACCTAGCAAAGGCCTTAGACACAATACCCCACTCTGGCATTATAGATAAGTTTACCAGCTTGAACATTAACCCTTATGTCACGAGATGGGTTGCAAACTGGCTCATGGATGGAACTCACATGGTCAGAGTTGCAGGTGTTATGTCCGACTCCAAACCAGTTACAAGTGTCATCCCACAGGGTTCTGTCCCGGGACCCCTCTTGTTCAGTATATACTTTTCTGAGGTACAGGCAAGCATGGGAGGACTATGGCTGACCAAGTTTGCAGATGATTGCAAACTGGGAGCCATAATCAACTCTCTGGCTGACACAGATATCCTCCAGAAGGGTCTTACAGAGACGAATACCTGGTGTCAGAACCATGGCCTCAAGCTAAATGCCAAAAAATGCATAGTCATCCCATCTGGGAAAAGCAAAGTGCCCACGAACTACCACATAGGTGGTAATCCACTAAGTACGGAAGATGTCATTAGGGATCTGGGGACCCAAGTAGATAGCAACCTCTCCTTTGATAATCACATTGTCAAAGTGCTTAGTAAAACCTTCTATATAGCCCACCTAATCAAGAAAGGGTTCACATCTAGATCAAGAGAGGTCATTGTGCCCCTCTACTCATTGCTCATCAGGCCCAAAATAGACTACAATGCCCCATTTGGGATGTACCTTACCTGACACCTGCAACAGCTGGAAAGACCCCATAAGTACGTCACTAAGAGGATCATGGGCCTCAAACAGATGCGTTATGCGGCTCGACTAAAGAAACTCCAGCTCTACTCAGTTGCTTACCGCCTACTCAGAGGCGATCTCTGCCTGATGTACAAGGCCATGTCTAACCCAGAATTAATGGACATGCTCCACCTCAAGAAAACCAAATCTCTTAGAGCTACATGTTCCAGGGATTTAAACCTCAGCACAACAATAAATAGGACATGCTGGAGGGATAGATTCATATCCCAGAGGCTTCCCTCGTTCTGGAATAGAATCCCAATCCATGTTAGGCAGAGCCCCTCACTGACCCTCTTCAAGAGAAATCTTGATGAGTGGATGGGAAATCGTAAATTTACTCCGGAGAACACTTATATGGCCCTGCTGGACAGAGGCTCAGGAATCTAATCAAATCTAAAAGGGAGGTGAAAGCCAACACATTCTGGCTAGGCTTATAAATGCCCTAGGGCAGATAGCCTAGTACTTACCTATGAACCTATAAGTATCCAGTCTATCAGCAAGCTTGGAGAATGAGAGTTAGTAGTATGGATAGGTTGAGAGATTAGTTGTGTAACTCCATAGAGATTTATGTGATGGGGAGAGTGTGAATTGCTAAGGTTCTGCCAATTAATGTTTATATCTCCAAGAAGGATTGTTTCATTAGGGATATTTTGGGAGAGATATGAAAGTATATTTTCCAGTAGGGGAATGTTGTCCCCTGGTGGAATATATATGGCTACAACTGTTATGATAGTAAAGTCATTAAGTTTAAGGTTTGCTGCCAGTATTTCTGCAGGTATAAAAGAGGAAACTGATCACTTAGGATGGGAGAGAGTGAGGTTATTAGAGTAAACTATGGCAACACCACCACCTTTTTCTAACGGGTCTTGGTGAAGTATGTTGTAATCAGGGGGAGGGTGTCTTTATCTTGATTTTGGGGTTTAAGCCAAGTTTCAGTTACAGAGATAATGTTTGGGGTATGATGAGATAGCCATTTATGAAATTGGCTTAGTTTGTTAATGGTACTTCAGGTATTAATAGAATAGAATGAAATGTATTTATGTGATGTGGATGATCGGCTAGTATTGAGGGAGGTATTTTGTGGGGTGGTAGGGGTAGTGGTGGGACCAGAGTTTGGATGTATGTCACCTGATAAGAGTAAGGTCCTTGGAAGATAGTAAGGTTTCATTTTTAGTGGATAGTTCTTAAGGTATTTTGCCTTGTTCTTAGATGGAAGAGGGTAGGAGGGTGGGATTTTTATTTTAGGGAATAGTAGAATCATTGGAAGGATAGATGCAGAGATGGGTATGGGTAACTGAGGGTAGGAGTGGATGTGTGAGTGAGGGTTGGTGGAGACATTATGGGTGGGGGTTAAGAGTGTGGGAAGAGATGTGATAGCATGTAGGAGGAGTAGGGGAGGTAGGAGAAGGACAGTAATGATTGAGACTGTCATCTTTGAAGAGTGAAAGAGGTCTTATAGTTGGGAGATGATAACCCGATGTGATGAGTGTGACTGAGTTGAGAGTTTGGAAGGAGTTAGTAGATAGTAATGGGATGAGAAGTATTGAATCAGGTGAAAAGTCAAAATAAGCTCTGATAAAAATTAAGGAAGTTAAGAGCAGGCTGAGGGAGGTAGTGTAGGTACAGGAAGGGGAGGAGCTTGAGGGTGGGAGGAAGTAGTGGTTAGGTATAAAGGAAATTATATGGGGGGTGGGTGGGAGGAGAGCGAACTAAGCGTGGCTACACCAGAAACAAAGGATTCAGCAGAGACAATCAGTAAGTATGAAATTAATAGAGGGAAAACACTATTAATCTAGGTACAGAATTATTTGTAGGATACTGTATTGTTTTTAACTTTCCTTTTACTGGAGTTGTTGTTGTGTCTTTCGGCTTTTCCCGGTTAAGGGGTCGCCACAGCGGAACTCCGGTCCGCTAATGTTTGGCAGTAGATTTTTACGTACCAAGTTGCCAGCTCTGATGCAGAACCTTCAGCAAAGGTACACCCATTCACGCATGTCTCCACACAGAAGACACTCTAGCTGAGAATCGAACAGGACAACGTCTTAGTGTGAGTCTGTAGTAATAATAATGGAAGGGGGTTAAAGCCATAGAGGGTATGCCAGAAACAGTACTTTTATATTAAAAAGACCAATTATAAGGACATGGATGGGGAGAGTGGATAAGGTTTTAGCCAAAGAGAGGAAACAGCAAGGCATCTATGATAGTGTGCTCAACGCACTTATCTAGGTGTGCAGGGCTTTTATTTTTAGCTTTTATGGTTTAGTTTTCCCCAGAATATGGTTGATTAATAGCATTTACATACTTTGCTTAAACCTATAGCTGCCGTATGCACATTTCCATTTGTATCTGGGATCTATCTGTTAAACAGCTTGGTCAGGAACAATCACTGGCTGAAATTGCAGTTATATCAGGGGGCAATCTGGTGAGCAAATTATCACAAAGCTGCAAGGCAAGGGGATGCCGAGTAGATAATTTAAAAAAGTCCCAAACGTATTGCTTGCAGCAAAGTCTGTTTAAGCTGCAAGTGCTTGGGACCACAGCACATAGTAATGTATCATAGGCAAGAAGATCTATATGTGCACTAGAGCTGAACTTATAAGAAGAGTATTGTTGCTCTCCTACTTTTGGGCACAGTAGAAGAGCCTTCATGGCTTCTGTTTAAGCAGCTTTATTTTATACAAACACATCACGATAGAAGTTAACTGACTTTAACTTAAGCAACTTATGTACAATCTAACTGCTGGAATCAGACATGCTTACTGTCTGGCTGCCCTCTCAAAATGGCACTAGTAATGGCACATGCCAGACATTTATATATGCACATTGCATATTTGAGATGGTTGTTAAAGGTACAGTGCTCAGCACATGCACTCTGACCTACATCCTCCCACTTGAAAAAATAAAACATGCAACGTTATAAATCTTCTTGTCATGCAGATATCACAGACAATTATCACTCATGCATTCATACAAGATATAATACATATATACACAGTTAAGTCCATGTTGCTACATATTTCACACTAGGCTTAGATACTCATCCATAATGTGTGACATAAAATTGTGACTTGGGCTTAACTATTGGAGACGTCTCTGAAAAGTGTTCGATCTTTGATTTACTTGTGACATCTTCAGGAAAGGAATCAGGTAGGAACACCCTCTGGGATGGAAACAACATTTGTCTCTCTCTGAAAATTAGAGTTTGAGTTGCTATGACAATGTTGTAATGATGATTCTGGTACAAGTAGCAAATGTTTACAATTTTGCCTGTACTGCATAACTTCCGAGACCATAAGGTAGCATCTCAGTTCAGGACATTTGCTAATAACTTGCCCCATGTGGTCAAAACCTTTTTCTGTTTGAAGTCTGACCATTTCTCCTTTCCTTAATGGAGAAAAAATTTTGCTCGACCTGTCATACGATGACCTGTGGATTGAACTAATCTTAAATAATTCAGCCTTGATGGTCTTATTATTCTGTAAATATTGGATGAGCTTTGCACCACAAGTATTAGTATTTCATCTGAGTATTCAAAACTTGCTAAACAACCAAAATGGCGAAAAGACAGCTTCAAAACAATAGCTTCAATAACAGGCTTTTACCATGTTGAATCCACAATATATAAAATATAGAGCTTTGCTGTTGTAAAAGTCAAGTGGCATTGTAATGGCTTTTATGCAGAGCTTGTTCTTTTAACTACAACCTACTGAAAAGATTTTACTAATATTCCTTCTGAAAATATGTCTGAGTCTGTCTTAGAAATGTCAAACTGTCATGTTTTAAACAAAGAGTTTTAAATAAAGAGTTTTAACTTCAAGCTATGGAGGTGTGTACCAATGGACTAACTTGATTGGTTAACATTCATCATTCACTGAGGTTGTTTCATTGGATGATACCAACTTTTAAACACTGAACCCAGCTTACCTACTTGGATCTGAAGAAGGCTTGAAAAAGCTGAAAGAGCTTGTCCATTGTTTACATCAGAAGGGTTCTTCACTTTTATGTTCGTTTTTTCTGTTTTTATGACATCTACCTGTTTTAAAGCTGTGGACTTACAATGCCACTTGACTTTTACAACAGCAAAGCTCTATATTTTATATATTGTGGATTCAACATGGTAAAAGCCTGTTATTGAAGCTGTTGTTTTGAAGCTGTCTTTTTGCCATTTTGGTTGTTAAGCAAGTTTTGAATACTCAGATGAAATACTAATACTTGTGGTGCAACACTCTTCCAATATTTACATTGTTTTTGTTCTGCTGAGCGTTCTTTAGTGGAATTCAATTCTTTTTCTCTTCTTATTATTCTTGGATTTAGGTTTTAGTAGATTGGTAGTAATAGGTAGCGCAGTTCTTGTTTGCCTGGAAAGAAGTTGTTAAGCTGGAGATCCGAGAACATCATCACGAGGTATGTTCCTAAGGTTAAGCAGATTTAAGAAAACATCTGAATTGTCATGTCTTGACCTTTCAAGTAGCTGTTTCACACTCTGCACAGCTCACTCGGCCAGACCATTCAACTGATGATATTCAGGACTGCTTGTAATATGTAGAAAGTCCCATTCTCTTGAAAATTTCTGAAACAACTGGCTAGTAAGTTTTGTACCATTGTCAGAAATAACTTTGTATGGACTACCATGGACTGTGAGATGATGTTTCAGCTTAGTGGTAACAGTAGTAGATGTTAGATTAGGAAGTAGATCAATCTCAAACCAGTTCAAATAAGAGTCTACCAATACCAAGTAGTGTTAATTGTTCCACTCAAAGATATCAGTGTCTACTGTCGACCAAGGTTGTTCGAGAACTGGATGTAGATGAAGTAGTTCTCTTTGCAAGTGTGGTCTAGTTCATAGGTTCATAGGTTCATACTAGGCTATCTGCCCTAGGGCATTTATAAGCCTAGCCAGAGTTGTGTGGCTTTCACCACCCCTTAGGTTGAAGAATACTATACCCATTAGTTTGCCGTGCCTCTGTCCAGCAGTGATACAGAGATGATCCCCGGGGTAAACCTACGATCTCCCATCCACTGGTCAAGATTCCTCTTGAACAGAGCCAACGAGGTGCTCTGTCTCACATGGACCGGGATTCTGTTCCACAGCATAGGGAGTCTCTGGGTGATGAATCTGTCCCTCCAGCACGTCCTATTTATATCCGTGTTGAGGTTTAAGTCTCTTGCTCTTGTGGCTCTGGTGGATTTGGATTTTTTGAGGTGGAGCATGTCCATTAATTCTGGGTTGGACATGGCCTTGTATGTCAGGCACAGGTCACCTCTGAGCAAACGGTATGCGACTGAATAGAGCTGGAGTTTCTACAGTCGGGCAGCATATGGCATATTTTTGAGCCCCTTTATCCTTTTGGTGAGGAACTTTTGGAGTCTTTCCAATTGCTGCAGGTGTCGGGTAAGATACATTCCGAATGGGGCATTGTACTCAATCATTGGTCTGATAAGTGAAGAGTACAGGGGAATGATGACCTCCCTTGATCTGGATGTGAATCCCTTCATAATCAGGTGGGCAATGTAGAAGGTCCTCCTAACCACTTTGGCAATGTGAGTGTCAAAAGAAAGTTTACTGTCAACTTGGTTCCCCAGGTCCCTGATAACCTCTTCTGTGCTTAATGGATTGCCACCTATGTGGTAACTTGGGGTTACCTTGTTTTTACCAAAGGGTATGACTATACATTTTTTGGCGTTTAGCTTAAGGCCATGGCTCTGGCAACAGTTATCCATTTCTATGAGACCTCTCTAAAGGATATCTGTGTCTGATGGATTTTCAACTATGGCACCCAGTTTGCAGTCATCTGCAAACTTTGTCAGCCACAATCCTCCTATGTTTGCCTGCACTTCTGAAAAGTAGATGCCGAACAAGAGGGGGCCCAGGACTGAGCCCTGTGGGACACCGCCAGACCGCTTGAGTCTGACATGGCACCAGCAACTCTAACCCTGTGGGTTCTGTCCTTGAGCCAGTTTGCAACCCATCTTGTGACATATGGGTTTACATTTAAGCTGGTGAGCTTTTCTATGATACCCGAGTGGGGTATTGTGTCAAAAGCTTTTGCAAGGTCAAGGTAGGCTGTGTGAACTGCCTTACCCTCATCAATGGCCTTGGTGACTGTTTCAAAAAAGTCAACCAAGTTCAAGAGGCATGATCTGCCCTTGACAAAGCTGAATTGGGTAGGATCCAATGTCTGTAGGTCCCCTATGTCTTTCTTTATGAGTTCCATTATGATCCTCTCCATAGCTTTGCAGACCAGGCTTGTTAAGCTTATGGGGCAGTAATTACCAGGGTCCATAGAAGCACTGCCTTTGTGGAGTGGGACCACAGTTGCCGTACGCCACTCTTTGGGTACGTATCCTGTGGTAAGGCTAAGATTAAACAGCAGCCTTATGTGTGGGTTTAGTTCCTCATTGAGTTTGTGTAGCACACAGCCGGGGACACCATCCGGTCCCATTGATGCTGTGTTTTTAGCTTTAGAGAGAGCAGCTCTCATCTGGGCATTTGAGATGATTGGGAGGCTACACTCTGCTGGGATAGATATTTCTCCTTTTGGGGGGGAGGGAGGGGAGAAATTTTCACTGAACCTGTCTGCCAGTATGTTTGCAATGTCTGTGGGTTCAGTGATTTCTGTATCATTTTAGACTAATTCTGAGCATATCTGGGAGTTTCCACCCAGATTTCTAACATAGCTAAAGAAGGCCTTACTATTGCATACCGGGCAAGAAGAAAGTACTTTATCAATGTCTTTCAGTAATGAAGGCCAAAATACTGATTCTCTCACTGTTCTTAGTTAATGTGGAACCTGGGGACCACAATGCAAAATCTGGATATATTCTTGTAAGAAAGCTGGAACAACAACTTTAGGACCTTTGGAAATAATGCCATCTTCTATCAACATTTCATCTCTGGAAGTATGTTTGCACTTCAGGTAGTATGCTAGATTGCTTTGACAGCCATCCAACATTAATGTAGTGATTGAGCTTTTGCAAAATTGGATCATTCTTAGTGTGATCTTGTAACTCACCAAGCTTAGTGGGAGAAGAATTATGCACTGCCATCACATCAAAGTCAAAACTCTCTGCATCAAGCCATTCTGTTGTATTTCTGGGTGATCTGGATAAGGTATCAGCCAGATAGAGTAGTTTGCCTTTCATATAGACCATTTTGAAGTTGTACTTTTGCAATCTGAGCATCATACTTTGTAATCTCACTAGAGCTGAATGCATAGGCTTCTTCAGAATAGTAACTAGAGGCTGGTGGTCAGTTTCAATCTGAATACCTCAACCATAAATATAATTATGAAACTTGGAACATGCAAATACTATTGCCAAATGCTTTTTCTCAGTTTGAGCATATTGCATTTCTGTTTGAGTAAATGTTTTAGATGCATAAGCTACTGGTCTACCTTCTTGAAGAATGACTGCACCAAGACCAAATTTTGAAGCATCACAGTAAAGAGTGACTGGTTTATTTACATCATAGTATCTTAACATAAGTGGGATGGCAATTTTCTGCTTAAGGTTTTCAAATGCCTTCTGGTGATGTTCTAACCATGACCATGCAGCATTTTTTGCATGTTAGCTCTCTTAAAGGTGCTGTCAACTCATTGAAGTCTGGTATAATCTTACCTAATTAGTTGATCATGCCTAGAAAACATTGTACAGCTTGCACATTGTCTGGTGCTGAAATTTCAGACATAGCCACTTGCTTGGTCAGGTCTGGTCTCAATCCAGTACTGGTAAATAAATGACCTACATATGTAACTTCTGGTAGCTACAGTTTGCACTTCAGAGGATTGAGCTTCAAGTTTACTTCACTTGCTCTGTCTAGAACTCTCTTTAGATTTCTGTCATGCTCTGCTTCACCATTGCCTCCAACTAATAAATCATCTACTATTATGGCACAAGGATAACCAGAACAAATTTGCTCCATTGCACGCTGGAAGACTTCACTTGCAGAATGTATTCCAAATGGTATCCTTAAGAATCTGTATCTGCCAAATGGAGTACTGAAAGTGGTTAGGAATGAGGATTTGCAATCAAGCATTACTTGCCAAAATGAACTCTGCATCCAAAACAGAAAAAAAACAGTGGCATTTGGTATTAGAGCTGCAACCACTTTAACTGTGCACATTAGATAATGTGGTATCTACAATGCTTTGGTCAAATCTCTTGGGTCAATACATATTCTGATTTTGTCTAAGCCTTTTTTGTGAGTTGCTACCATAAGCGACACCCATTCAGTTGGTTCTGTAACTAGACAAATCACACCTTGCTGCACCATTTTATCAAACTGTGCCATGACTTTGTCCTGCATAGCTAGCGGAGTTCTTCTTGTGGGTCTGACTACTGGAGTGACCTCTGGGTCTAACTTCATGGAATACACAACTGGAAGTTTGCCCAACTTGTCTTCAAAAGCATCAGCATACTCTGAGAAAAATGGCTTCCAAAAAATTGGAACTGGGAGATGTACTTATTTGATGAACTTCTTTGGTAAAAGAAAGCAGATTCATTCTCAGGCTATCTTTGAGACCCAGTAAAGACTGTACTTGTCTTCGTACCACATCGAATAACAAGTTGTAATGGCTCTTGGCCAAATAACATGAAAGCATCACTGAACCTTCGGTTTGAATTCCTTCACCCCCATAAGCAACACGTTTCGCACTACTGGCCACATTGAGTTGCTCATTAACTCTCAATTTAGCAAATGTGTCTGCTGATATAACATTAGACTTTGAACCAGTGTCTGCTTTAAGCTCTGTGAATTTACCATTGATCCGGACTGTACAAAGCACTTCGTTCTTTGCCAATAAATTCACTAAGGAATTAGGATGAATAAACTAGCCAGGCTCAGGTATTAAGATTCCTCAGTCTGGAGTGCAGCGCATGTCCCTTTCTATTAAGAGGGACATGGGTGGATGTTGTCCTTGCCCAAAAGAGACATAGGTGGAATCATGGGGGGGGGGATTTGCCCCTTGTGTTTTGTTAACTGGCTGTATTACCACAACTATGGACATTTTTTTTTATTTTCTTTCGCCTAGTTTTTAACAATTTGGTTGAGAACTCATAGGTTGGTTAAAGAGTGATATTTCATTTGTAGAATGTCTTTTTATGCAATAATTTTTTTTTGTTCCACAGGGGTATCAGTTGTATCGTTACTATGTGAGGTGGGTTGAAATCTTATGGGAACTTTGTTAAGACAACTTAAGTTTCATTGGTGATCTGCATTCAGTCCATTTGGTAGTGACTGCATTTTATGCAGTTGATGAAAGAGATATGGACTTAGGGTGCATAATATCAGTCAGAAATTGGATTATGCGGGTGTGGAGTATTTACAGTTATTTCTTTTAAAGATCATAGTGAGGTTGCAGGTGGGGATGTGCAGAGTGGGCAATACTTGATGGGCTGACTTTGTTCGTCTTATATACATACCCATGTATGCCTCTTATATACCCACCTATGCAGAAGGACAATAGAGGTACGACTGCTGAATCCTACACAAATGCACTTTATAAGCACTTACACGAGTGCATGGATCATGCTATCCCTAACAGAACCAATATACTATCCTCCAAAAAAAGGAAGCCAATCTGGTGGTCTTCTGCCATAAACAAACTCTACAACAGAAGAAAGAAACTGTTGCAAAAAAGAGTAAAATCCCACGATTGGAGGAACTCCCTGGTCAGCCTCAGTAAGAAGCTGAGATCCCTCATAAAATCCTTCAAAGCTAGTTATGAAAACAAAATTGCCACTGATTTTAAAGACAACCACAAAGCATTCAATAGCTATGTCAAAAATCTCAATGGCAACACTCAGATCTGCTCTGAGTTACAGCACAATGACACTAAATATACAGAACCAACTGATATTGCCAACATCCTGGCAGATAGGTTCAGTGCTAACTTTACCCTCTCTCACCCCCTAAAAGGCCCATCTTTATACCGGAAGAATGCAAAGTTCCTGTAATCACGGCTGCACAGGTAAAAACCTCACTCTCCAAAGCCAAGAACACAGCATCCATGGGAACTGACAACATCCCAGGCTGCCTTCTACATGAACTACAGAATGAACTGGCACCCCACCTAAGTACCATGTTCAATCATAGCCTCACCTCAGGCTTTGTGCCCAATGAATGGTGCACCGCAACAGTTATACCACTCCACAAAGGGGGGGCCACAACAGACCTCGGGAACTACCGCCCCATTAGCCTGACGAGCCTCGTCTGCAAGGCCATGGAGTGTATCATCATGGAACTCATAAACAAAGACATTTTAGATTTCCAAACTCTGGACCCCACAGTTTGGGTTTGTAAAAGGCAGATCATGTCTCCTAAACCTGATAGACTTCTTTGAAGTAGTCACCAAAGTCATAGATGAGGGTAAGGTGGTTCACACAGCCTATCTAGATCTCGCCAAGGTGTTCAACACCATCTTCCACTCTGGAATTATAGATAAACTCACTAAACTAGGTATAAATCCCTATGTCACAAGATGGATTTCCAACTGGCTTACTGACAGAACCCACACTGTGAAAGTAGCAGACTCCAAATCAGACTTCAGACCAGTGACAAGTGGAGTACCACAGAGTTCAGTCCTGGGTCCTCTCCTGTTTGGTATCTACTTCTCTGAAGTACAGGCTAACACAGAAGGTCTTTGGCTAACTAAATTCACAGATGACTGCAATCTAGGAGCCATAATCGAAACTCCTAATGATGTGGACATTCTACAAAAGGGCCTCACTGAGACAGATTCCTGGTGTCAAAGACATGGTCTCAAGCTCAATGCCAAAAAGTGCATTGTCATACCCTTTGGTAAAAACTCTGTACTCATGAACTGCCACATAGGCGGTAGTCTACTTAACACCGAAAGTTTGATAAGAGACCTTGGGACACAGGTGGACAGTAGTCTCTCCTTTGATAATCACATCAACACAGTGGTCAGGAAATCCTTCTACGTGGCACACCTCATCACAAAAGGTTTCTCATCCAGAAAAAAAAGAGATCATTGTTCCCCTCTACTCATCACTCATTAGACCAATTATAGAGTACAACGCCCCTTTTGGTATGTACCTCACAAGACATCTACAACAACTGGAAAGGCCACAAAAATACCTCACAAAGAGGATTACTGGCCTCAAACAGATGCCTTACACAGACCATCTCAAAAAACTCCAGCTTTACTCCGTTGCATATCACCTACTCAGAGGCGATCTCTGCCTAACATACAAAGCTATATCAAACCCAGAGCTGTTGGACATGCTCCACTTAAAGAAATCCCAATCCCTCCAAGCTACACACTTTAGGGAACTAAACCTTGCACCACAATAAATAGAACATGCTAGACTTCCAATACTCTGGAACAGACTACCTGTCTATGTCAAACAGAGCTCCTCATTAGCACTCTTCAAGAAAAATCTTGATGATTGGATGGGTAATAGGAAATTCACCCCAGGGATCACTTCTGTGGTTCTGCTTGACAGGGGCACAGGAAAATAATTTTTTTGGGTGGCAAAAGCCAGGATACCTTTTTGGCTAGGCTTGTATAGGCCCTAGGGCCAATAGCCAAGTACCTACCTATGAACCTAAGACACTGTAGTCACTGGGTATAGTAATTTCAATAATTAATGATATATTTGTCTTCTTTTCATAGACTACTATATCTGATTTTCACGGATCTATTTTTTGAACTGCTGGTAATGGGTGATCCCATGTGTTATAAACTTCATCATTTTCTATGAAGCTTTGTGGTTCATGTTTCCAATGTTTTTCAGCCACTTCAATACCATAATGTTTGCACAATCCCCAGTGCAACAATCTTGCCACATTATTATGCCTTCTAATATACAATCCTTCTGCCATTAGTGTATTATAACCAGCTACAATATGTGCAACTGTTTCCAGTTCTGTTTTACAAAACCTACATTTGTCCATTTCTCCTACATGTTCAATGGACTTTGTAAACCAGCGTGTATGCAGTCCACTATCTTGGGCCACCAATATTAACCTTTCATCTTTTAAATTCACCTTTCCTTAACCATTCCTGCATTCAGTCCTGATTAACATAAGGTTGTCCCAAAAGTTTTCTATACTTACAGCTATATTTATGCATTTTTCACATTTCTTTGCCTTCTCATCTGATCCTTCACTTTGTATTCTTTCTTTTGTTTTTTTTTGGAATATTCAGTTGCTGCCTGATTTTTATCTACTTCTGGTTTGATTTCTGTTCCCACTTGACACCAATATGCTTCTGCTAAACTAAGCAGGAAAGTAAGCAACCAAACTCCACAGGTACGAGAAGTAAAATTTATTGAGCACTTTCGTCTCCAAATACAAGACTTCTTCTGTCTCATCTTCTGTGCTTTCAGTATAAGTACAATTTAAATATATGACAATGGAGAGATCTATTGATACAACAGCTCTTATAGGCATGAGTTTAGATGCATGGTTTACACACTGTGTTGGTGGGTAGGGTACCCCTCCCACCAGATGACACTGTTTTAGCACAGTTTTACTGCATTTTATGTCATTTTATGCTGATGTTGTCCCTTAGCCATTTGCTGCTGAAGTCAACATCTTGTATGATATGCCACTGTGGACTCTGCTTTGTTGTTTTGTGTTGTCAGTCCACAGCCATGCTAACATAAATGTCAGGCTGGCATAATTTAGTACTCTGTGTGGTTCACATATTTGTGCATAATTGAGTTTGCTGAGAGGCATTATTTGCATACCTACTGTGTGCCTGGCAGAGTACAGATACACAGTTGTATAGGCTGATTAATAGTACTGTAAGCATATGTTTGTGAACTGCATATGTGGTTATCACCCCTAAACAGCTGCTTAATATGTTTATGAATTGCCCTGATAGTTTGATGAAGCTATTTTTTCCTGGAAAGTTCAAGAATACACATTAATTTTATTATAGATCTACCAAGACATTGATATAAAAAAATTACTCCAAATTGTTTAAATGAAAAACTTTTATTCCATTGCTTAAAATGATGAAAAGTGAACATATATATGCTTTCAAGTTTTGAGATGTAATGCTTTTGAAGCAACTATTGTCTCATTCTAAAGAATTAGTTTTTACAGCATCTTATCAGCATAACAAAGGGGTATGTATTGTCTTTGATATTTATTTGTTAAGTTTCACTGCTCCTTTTTTCTGTGTAAAAATGCAACATGTAGAACTTGTCCAACTTGAGCTCATTCTTTCCCGACACATCATTTTTTGGTCCTGCCTGGTTTGGGGATCTAGAATATTCCGAGCCTTTGAATGATACATACAGCTTTTGCTACTACTTCAAGATCTTGCACTTTAGCTTACTTATTAAGGCTTTTGAATTACTGTAAGTTTTAGACTTTTATTGCAGCTTATTAAAAAATAAGATATAAAGATTGCCTTATTTTGACATGTAGATTTCAACATATTTTAGTAAGGAACACTTTAGTGTTTAGATAAAAGGATTTTTTAATCTAATCTAACTGTAGCCTGCTGTTCATAATCAAAATGTTAGTATCCAAACCTGACATTAGAGCAGAGCTTTATGAACTGCAGGGATATTTTTTTGTCTTTTGGATAAGATACTACACTGGGACTTTCTCCTTATCCTGGATGTGTCATGCTGGTTGAGTGTATGTAAAAGATACAAAGGCATGTTTTTCAAATAGCACTGTTTTATTCCATTGAAATACCAATAGCATCATCAGAGATTTGTCCATTTCATTAGTACAATCTAAGAAGAAAAATAGCCTTCCATCTCCTAGGTGTATTAAAAATCTTTCATTTTCAACTTTAATTTTCATATAGTGAAGGTGATATCTTATTGATTTTATGTATCTTGCTGAGTGTAAGATGCGTTGTCATTCTTGTTGAGATACAATCAGAGTTTTATCTTACTTTAAATTTTATTTCTGAGATATTTGTTTTATGAGCTTGCTGAATGAATCTCTAATGTTAAATTACAACTTATATTTTATTCTCTTTTCACTAATTGATAAGGCCTACTGGATATAAGCACTTATTTTCCAGAGACAAGCAAAGAATAACTTCACTAGGAGTCACAACAATGTGAAATGGAGTTTTGGGTTACAAAATGGATTTAAGGAATGCAATAGATTTATAGCCCCTTCTCTGTACCATAAAGATAAAATATGTTATAACTTCAGTTTTTGCATATAACATACTTTCTGCCTTATATAAAAAAGCCCAGGACAAATTCCACCTCATTAAAAGCCTTATATCACACCCTTATGGTTATATTTTGGCCTGCAATGTACCAGTCCCTTTCTTTTTCATTCATCTTTATTCTCTCATGAGTTAATAGCAGCTGAATATTCTGTACTTCTCTTTAAAGCTAGATTACTGTGAAGCCTAGTCCACTCTGGATTTTTATATTGATTTTTTTTCCATTGAAGACTTAAGCAGAAATGCTTTAAAGTGAAGTTTATATATGATAGACATGCTGATCTCTTTTAAGTCTTTGAAACTGTTTCCATCAGAGACCCAACAAATTCTAAAAGACTAAAAAGTATTTTAATATATTTACAAAATCAAATAAAATACAATAGACTAAAAATAATTTTGTTATCATATTAGATGTACTATTCTGTAGAACTGAACAGAAATGTTTTACTTTACTAGAATCACCCCACAACTCATAACATTTAAGGAAAAAATGCACCTAAGTTTCTCTTTCTATTGAAAATGAAATCACCAAAATTATCAAGTCAACATACACAAATTTATCATGGCAAGTTTTATAATCTCAGTTTTCCTAATATTTATTTTTTGTCTGTTTATCTTCTCTGTCATTTCCAAGAAAAGCTTTATACCCCATTTGCACTTGGTCTTGCTTCTGTGTTTTAGATATGGAATATTAATTAATTCCAAGCAAAAGGTAAACCGATCATTCAAACAAGCCATTCAGTAACAACTACAAAAAAAACCCAGTCAAGATAGTGTTGTCACTGTGTAATACCTTAAACCTCCTATAGTCAAGGCCAGTTGGACATGCCAGTTTTTTCAGCTACACGGCTTCTGAATGCCCATGATTTTTATTTCATGGGTACATTCAGACCAATAATGTAAAACCTCACTAACTAAACATGTATGCTTAGTATGACTTTGTCAGTACAGCATAAGTGAATTTGTTGGCTATACTTTAGAAAATCAGACCTGATGTCCATAAACATAAGGGTGCATGCAAAACACCTCAAACAACTTCAAAACCAAAGGACATGTAGACAAACCAATAGGTAAACTTTGGTTTGGTTTGAATGTTGTTTATATATTTCAGGTCATACTAGACATTATAGAAAACTTTGTATCTCATACTCTACTTCTTAGTAACAAAACAACAAATCTTTATCGGGT
Source organism: Protopterus annectens (assembly GCF_019279795.1). NCBI lineage: Eukaryota > Metazoa > Chordata > Ceratodontiformes > Protopteridae > Protopterus > Protopterus annectens. Next base: position 257,197,115 of record NC_056742.1, on the reverse strand, counting down.
GAAACTTTCATAAATTGGCAGATAAGTGCTGTGCTTATCTGATGATTATCTGGCAGTTTATATAAGTGTTGCCCAATAAAGATTTGTTGTTTTGCTACTAAGAAATTAAGCTATTTTTAATCTCAACAAGAAGATTTGTAGTTTTGTTATTAAGAATGTGAAGCTGTTTATATTCACAAAAGTAAAGACATTTTGATTGCACCAAGATTTTTGCATAATTGGTGTTTAATTTAAAAAATAGTTCTTACTACTACTTAGTGTTTTAGTTTAGCTTGAATAGTGGAAAAGCCTATTCTTTCCTATTTTTTCTATTTGTTTTGACCCTGTCCACTATCTGACAGTTTAATCTAATTAAACTTCAGGGTGCTCACAGTGCTTCATTTCTTGTGTAGGTTCATAGGAGGTAAGTGCTAGGCTAGCTGCCCTTTCCAGCCATTTTAAGCCTAACCAGTTTTACTTTTTGTGCTCAAAATAACCTATCCCATTTGGGAATAGATTAGCTTTACCCATCCCATGGTCCATAATTGTATATTACCCCTAATGAGAATAACTAGGGTCATACCATAGATACTTTGACAGACCCCAGTCACTGGATAAAGCATTTAGGAGCTACTTCTGCCCATTAGTAGTACATGGGGCAGTCATGGACTAAATTTCTGTTTCCCATCCTTAGATGTATGTTTTACTTGAAGAGGGACATGGATGACCTTTATTTTATGTGGATGGGGAGACTGTTCCAAAGCAGTGGTATGTTGTGTGAAATAAACCTCTCCAAACCATTCTGTTGATGCTGTTACAAAGTTTAGATCCCTAGACCCAGTATTTTTGATGCCATTCGACTTGCGGATGTGCAGTAAATCCATCAATAATGGGTCAGAGGATGCCTTGTATCACAGACACAGGTCACCTCTTAGTACTCTGTAGGATACAGAGTATAGCAACAGAGCTTTAAGTCGGTCCATGTAGGACATATTGTTAAGGCCATATTGTTGACTAATTGAGTGTTAACTGATTTCATCAATGGAATATTTGATAAAAAAACTGTTTCTATATTAAAACATAAGTTTTAGGACAACATTATTAAAACATGAATGCAATACAAGAACAGACTTTACTGTGTAAGGACAACCATTAAGTGGACTTCTCATTAAAATGACTAAGGGAAGTGCTTTGGTGTTATACTAGAAATTCATGCTTAGAGAACCACATTTCTTGCAATTTTAATTGTAATTTCTTAGAATTGTAACCATTCTGATTGGTGGCTTATGATCTCTCTGATAATCCAATGGGAGTGCGAGGACTGAGTTGACCTTTCAGCCCAACATTGAATAAAGGATTCAATCCACTTTTACACGCCTACACATGCTGATTGGCTACCAGCCCTAGCCACTCCCATTTACTATACAATAAAAACAGTGATTGAACCCTGTAATCTTCTGTAACACTAAGTAGTGGTTGGGTGCAATAATAAAGGACTGAGAAACAAACTTCTGTCTACTGGTTATTTGGAGTGTGTACTATATGTTTCTAGGGGATTAGACAGGATACTGGCTGACTGATAAGGCTGAGAGATACCTCTCTCTGATGCGTTTTTTTTCCTCTAATGAGCATTTTTGGTTGGGTATACTGGTCCTGTCTGTTTTACTGGTATTAAAATACCACTCTTAAGTCTAAAAGAACTAGGACCTTTTCTGGATACAGGTCTACTTTCCCTTTGTGAGTACACCCTAGCATTTTGTGTTGTTCTTTCAGACCTATTTTAGGCCAAGGGCTATACTCACAGGTCTGGGCCACCTCTATTTGATTATGGATGAAACAGTGGATCTTTTCATCAAAGATGCCTAAAACGAATCTAATGAGGCAGCTTCAGTGACACACAAACCTGATAAGATTCTTTGATCTCCTAGGAACTAGTAGTGTCAGTGTAGGAATTCCCTTATCAGCACTACAGTTGTAGTGACAGCTCCTCAGAGTCTATTAGGTCACCATAAAAAGAGTTTGAAAGTTATGGAAAAATAACCTTTACATTCTGAATTATTACTTTGTAAGTGCTACTCTATCAAACTCATATGTTATGTTTCTAACCTGAAATCATATATTACATGTTTTAGTGAGTGGAAATATCAAGGATACTGAGCTTTGTAATAAACTCCCCATTCAGTCCTCCACCTTGCCCAGCATGACTAAACTCATAATACACCCAGAGGAGAAACTATGGTCTTGAGCACTGGAATAATTGCACATTGTCATGCTTAGCCATGCCTGACAGCTTTCCACTGAAAATTCAAGCATCTTTCAATAACAACTCTGACATTTAAGGGCCCTACTAAACTTGGAGGGTGGTGAAAAAGAAGACACATTCCTTTGTTGTGTGCAATTCATAACCTATCACTGTCCCTACAGTCGGTTGTAGGTCTGGTGTGACCAAATATCCTTTGAAAAATATCCCAAAAAAGAACCACTTATACTGTAATGGTAGCAGTTTCTGGGCTGGACATCAGATCAGAGGTAGCTGAGGAAGGAGCAATCTGGATTTTTGTAGCTCCCAGTCAAGGACAACAGAACTCATTTTGAGGATGTGCCTCCACTCTGGAGACAGTCAAGGATCATTGACCCCTCCACTTGTCACCATCATTTGCAATCACACACATAGAGTGGACACTAGAGATCATTGACTGAGGCTACCAAAGTTCTTACTCTTACCAGCCACTCTTCCTTGTTCTTCCTGAAGATCCACCCTGATAGAATAGGGTGGCAAGATTAGATGTCATAAACCTGTTCACTAAAAGAGGCATTCAGAAGCTCCTCCTACTGGACCAGATGAGGTCCTGCTTTTACTCCATTTTAGGTAAAGAAGACCAAGGGCATTAGGCCCATCCTAGATCTAAAGAAGAGAGACTGTGCTCATTGGACTTTCACAATGCAAACCTGCACATCAAGATAAAAAAGGAGTCAGATATTAGGTTTTTGAAAAGGCACCAACCATTATCCTTTTTTGGTCCTGCTGTTCAAAACTGTCCACATCTCTGAATGTACTCATGAAATACATGACAGCAGTAGCAGCATAATATGATGTTGGGAGTAAATATATTTCCCTGTTTTGGATTATTGTCTCATCACTGCCATGACTGTGAGTAATTTAATCTCATCTAGGGATTATTTGGTTCTACTCTCCCAGTCCCTGGGAATAAGAATAGATTTCACAAAGTCCAGAATGGATCTATTCCAATGCCTGAAGTTTATTGTTTGCATACTAGACACCAGACCACGCATAGTTAGCCTTTCTCAACAGGAAATTCTTTCAATACTTCTAGTGGTCTCAGACATTTTTCTGTATCGTCAGATGTTAGCAGCCATGTACAAGAAGGTGCTGAGCCTCATGGTGGATACAGTTTTATTTCTAATTCCTCGGGCAGGATTTTATAGGTGAGCCCCAGTAGACTTTATTGGTTAAGTAGTCTCAAGCCTTAGACTATCATTTCGCTTCAATAAGGGTATTCAAGGCATGTCAGGCTCACTTTGGTAGCTATCTGAAGCACTTTTTCTGATCTTCTTGTGACTGTCTTAATGGATGCTTCTGAACCAGGAGGGAGGTCATTTTCAGAGTGAAATGGTAGAAGAGATAGACGCTCATGTGCATATCAACATCCATGTGATGAGAGAGCACTTTGTCTAGCACTGCAGACCTTTCAGAATTCCTCTCTTTTGAGAATGGTAGCCATAAACTACACAAAAATGGAGTGGTACATCAACATCAAACCATTAATAAACCAAATTTTGATAAATCATGAGGTTTGTGGAGTGGATGCTATCCTCCAATTGCTTTCTGGTAGCTGCTCATATTCCTGAATAAACTAATTCTCTGGCAGACCTATTTAGTATATGCATTGAGATGCCTCATACGTGGTCCTTCAGCTGGCCATATGTTTCACTGATGGGGAAAACTCACTGCAGTCTATTTTGTAAATTGATCAGTACCAAGTGCAGAAGCTTCTTTTCTCTGATCTCTTTTCTGGTTCAGCAGGCTGTCAATGTTGTACTCCAATAGTGGTCTCCAGGTCTCCTGTATTCTTTCCCCCTTTCCTCTGATGGCAAAGTTTCTAGAAAAAGCACAGGTGAAGAAAGCCAATGTAATTCTCAACACCCCATTTTGGCCTCTGTAGGTGTGATTTCCCCTGCTACTCATCTTTAGAAGAAGCCACTTTGACTCATATCATCCAGAATTTTCCATTCCATCTGTCTGGTAAGTCTTATCCAGACCTCTAGGCTTTCATCTTACTGCTTGATATCTCCAGTTCCATGAATGGCTAGTGAACTTATCTACTCTGACAGGTTATTCCATATCAGTTTTGGCCTAGAAACTAAGCATCAATGAAACATATAAAGTCAAAAAGTCAAATGGATGCATGTTGCATTGTGGTTATTGGAAAAAGGTGTCAAGGTGTTAAGCTCTTCTCTGTTCTTATCCCTATTTCTTGACTACCTAGTCAATATTTTTTTATGATTAGACTCCTCCTCTGATAAGATCCAAATGGCAGCAATATTGAATTTCAGCTTGCTTGGTCTACACTCCTCCTTAGCATCCCTAAATCACGTAAAACATTTCTGAGGGTAATCTTTCTTCTCAGACCTCTACTTCATCAGCCTATCCTGCTGTGGACCGTTAACTTCATATTATGATAACTGATTCATTCTCACTTTGAACTTCCTTCAAGAGCTAAAGTAAAATTTATCCTTTGGACGGCACAGTGGTGCAGGGGTAGCATTGCCGCCTCACAGCAAGAGGTTCTCTGGTTCGATTCTCTTCTTCTGTGTTGAGTCTGCATGTCCTCCCTGCATTCGTGTGGGTTTCCTCCGGGTGCTCCAGTTTCCTTCCATGTTATAAAGACATGCATTTGGAGTGTTTCTCCCTGGACATCTGCTGAAAATTGGCTTTGTTTCAAGTTGGACTTTCCCAGTTAACAAATGTTAAATAAAGAAATAAAAATTCTTGGCTTGGAAAGCTATTTTTGCAGCAACTACTTCAGTCATACATATTTTTGAGTTTCAGGCAATGTGCATGAATTCTTTTTGCTTTGTCTTTCAATACAGACTAATACTATGCACCAAACCTTCATTTATGCCTAAAGTGACAACCAAGTCTAGGAGGAACCACTCAGTTAATCTTCCAATCTTCTTTCTAAATCATTCTCATCATGGTGAATATCTTATACATTGTCTGGATGTACCAGCACAATTAATTTTCTACATTCATCTTCAGTTAACTAAAGACTTTAGGAAAGTTGAACAACCACTTGTATTTTAAGCAACAGCCAAACCAGCACTAAGGTGTCTAAATGACTTTCAGACTGTATTTCCATTGTCAATCATAAAAGCGTAACTGTTTATCTGGAGACCTGAAGGCACACTACAAGACTAGTGGCTACTTCTCTTGCATGCTTCATAACATGAGTATTTATGATGTGTGTGCAGCTGCTACATGAGCTTCCTTGGACTCCTTCATGAAGCAGTAAAAGCTGCCTGTTGTCTCCGGGTATCAAGCAGCATTCTGGTCACATTCATGTATGGTGTCCCTCACATAATGATTGATCTGCATAGTCATGATACACCCTTCTCTACATTCCATTTACCTTCCCTGTCCTAGAGGGATGGTATGGATGCATGTCTGGGAAGTATTACTCTATGTGTATGGGCTAGAATTGAGCTCAGATGTTGCTCTATTGAGACAGTAGTATTTTAAAGATTGTTGGGATTGGGAGAAGGTGACATTTGTGAAAGGTGGTTTCAGTATCAAAGTGACAGAGTGTCATAGTCCCTTCAGCAGAGGAGGTGGAACCATGGCTCTTTATGTTTATCATAATGTTCAGTATATAACTTTCATTTAGAAAAAAATATCCCAGCTGCAGTCACCAACAATTTTCTCCCTGCAGTGCAATTTAACAGAAAACTGGTAGGTTTGGATTCATGAATTTGATTTGTCCCCATTTCAAGTGGAGTTACAAATAAGTCTGAACTGGTATGTGCCACACATTTGCATGCCACTGGAGAAGAGGCCTTGCAATTATTTAGCACTTTTACTGTCTTCAAAAGTAGAGAAAGACAAAATTGCAGCAGTTTAGGGAGAAATGGAGGAATTATTGTAATCAGATGAAGAATTAGGCACTCATTTTGTTTTCGTTCTTCACAAGGGAGCAACACAATAAGAGACTTTAATGATTTATGCTATTAAGCTAACAAATTGAGCCTAATATTGTGAATTTGCCAAGCTGCATAATTCTCCAGTAAAAGATAGAATAACTTGTGGTGTAAGAAATTATAAAATAAGGTGTAGGCTATTCAAAAAATCATAGATCACACACAACCAGGAATTCACCAAGCAGTTTTTAGCTGAAGCACTAAGAGAGATTTTATGTAAATAAAATACAACTGTTTAGAAAACTGCTTGGTGGATTCCTGGTCATGTGTGATCAGTTGTTGCTGCATCTGATATTTGGTTCTACTGTGGTCTCTAAATATTCTAAGAATCATACCTAAGCTTATCAAAAGCTGTGAATTTATGCAGAGTTACTGAAATATCAGTTCCATTGTTCAAGACATACACTAATGAAATTAAAGAATGTAGTGTACAATGTGAGTAAAATAAAAAAAAAATGCAAATGAAAAATCAAGTGTGCAAGAATTGTCACCACAAAGATGACGATAAAAAGAGCCATACGATAAACAGGAAGATTGGTGGTATTGAAATTCCTTGTATAGTAGGTGTGACTGCAAGTACAAGAGGAAACATTTGTTACTTCATCCAGTTTGTAAAAGCTGTGGTAATAATAATCATTTCTCAAATATGTGAAAAAGATAAGAAAATAATTTTCAAAGGAATGCGCATGGTATTGAGCAAAAATGTAAGAGTTGTTTCCTAGCTATTTTTAAGTGAAAAGATCTGGTACTTGGAAAATGTAGTAGGTAAACTGAAACCATATTGTACATAAGATTGTTTGCATGAATTATTGAGAAGTGATAGACACTATGTTGAAACTAAGCAAGACACAGGTACAGTACTTAATATGCCCGAAGATATTTTAAATACTTCAGCTATAGGTCTGTAAGACAGAAAAAAAAAGTTACTAGCACTTTAACACATTACGCATACCATATGTTCGGGTCACCATATAAATCTGTTTGGTCAAAAGTTCCTGACATACAAAAAAAAAACGAGTAAATCCTGTTTCAAACTGAAACCCTTAAAGATATTGACTTTTCTGATATTCTTTGTGTTTGGCTTGTGAGAAGTTAGGAGCTGTAAACACATTCTCATTGGGAATGCAAAGAGTGCAAGTGTATAGCAACAGTCCCACAATCACCAAGACATTTTGAATTCTGTGCAGAAATGTGTCAGTTATATCCTTTACGAGATGTGGAATTATTTCCTGACTTTGGAACTTTGCCAGAAGAATACTATATTCAAATAGCTCCTTCTGCTATGTCAGTGATATCTGCTCCAAGGAAAACCCCAAAAACTAAAAGGAATTGAAGGAACAGGAAACATTGGTATTTTTTATGGAGCAGTTAAAGATAAAAGAATCCATCAATGGCATGGTTACTGCTGTGAAACAGTAGCAGAGTCTAGTTTTGTTTTGCCACGTGATCTTCATAAATTGATTATATGAGAACACTGAGCATTTCTTATATTAGAATCAGCCACCTCTTCTTCTAACTGCTGGTAACTAAATCTAGAAGAAGAAGAAACCTCCAAATTGTGCTAATTTAATAAACCATTAGAACATTGTAATTATTGCACATGTAACTGAAATATTGGAAGGCACTGTAAACATAACTGATCATCTGTTAATGTACTGTCATACATAAGAGTGTGATGAGTGGTATAGCTGCTGGCTACTTTAATACAACAATAAGTTCAAGTTAGAAAAGAACAAGCATGAAATAAGTATGACACTTTTAAAATACTTGAGTCATATTCTCATGTCAGAAGATTAAATTCTAACACAGAAAAAGTAATTGCGCAGATGCAAAAAGAAGACAAATGGACATTACAGAGGCTTCTAGAAATTATGCTGTATCTTGTGAAATTCTTACCCAGTATGTTGACGATACATATTCCAATAAGAATGTAGCTCAGACAAGATGTAGTCCTGGAACTGAGATGTGAACAGGAAAAGATTTTTGAAATACTCAGTAAATATTAAAATAATATTGCTTGAGAAACCCGGTTATGCTGCAAATAGATGCCAGTGAGAATGGTACAGGGCAATTTTATTTATATATGGAAAATTCTTTAAAGAGATCTAACTATTTAGTACTACCTCAGGGTATAAAGTAATGCTGAAAATATAAGGGTTGTTCCAACTGAGTATAACTCACTAGTATAGTTGAAAGTTAAGTTCCCCTTACGTAGATTGCCAAGTATATCAAGCATTTGGGTGAACGGTTTAGTACATCGTTTAACGATTTTATCAGTAAGACACACATTGATATGGAGACCCAGATCAAAGAACACAAAAATGGAAAATACAGAACATGAAACTTGATCAGAGAACACAAGGGGGGGGGGGGTATATCCATATTCATCAAGGATACCCACACCTCCAGGTTAGTGGCGCAGCACAATGCCTCAGAAATCATCCATGTGCAACTAAAAACAGGCAAAACTGCAATTCAAATTGTAGCTTGCTACAGATCACACACCATGACCCAGGACCCCCATTCTGCATTTCTGTAGATACTGGAAAATATGAAGGTCCTACCAAATGCCTTAATATTGGGTGATTTCAATTACCCAAACCTTAACTGGGAGAATTACTCAAGTACTAACTCCCTTGCCCAACGCTTCCTAGAATTTATAAACTCAAATGCCCTGGATCAACTGGTCAACACCCCCACCAGAGGTGACAACATATTGGACCTGGTCATCACCAACATGGGCAACCGGTGTTCTACCCCGGAGGTCAACCCCTTGCTGGTTAGATCAGACCATAGACTAATCACTCTGGATATCCACATTCCGCCCCCACCCCCAATCAAGGAAACCACCATGAAAAACTTTTCAAAAGCAAACTTCACGTTACTTAAGACCAAGATGGAAAGGTTCACAGCCCCCATGCTAAAGGAAAACGCTGTCCAAGCTGCTGAATCCCTTACAAAAGCACTCTATGACCACCTGCAAGAATGCATGGTTCATGCTATCCCAAGCAAAACCAAAACTCACTCTTCCAAGAAAAGCAAACCAGTCTGGTGGACCCCTGTCATAAACAAACTATACAATAGAAGGAGGAAACTAGTACAGAACAGAATAAAATCCCAAGAAGGAAAAACATCCCTGATCAGTATCAGCAAGAAACTACGATCCCTCATAAAATCATCCAAGGCTAGATTTGAAAGAAAAAGTGCCAAGGACTCCCAAGATAACCACAAAGCATTCTTTAGCTATGTCAAGAACCTAAGTGGAAACTCTCAGATCTGCTCGGAGTTACTGCAGAATGGCACAAAATACACTGAACTGACTGATACTGCCAACATTCTGGCAGACAGGTTTACTGCAAACTTCGCACCACTCTCACCCCCTAAAGGGCCCATAACCATACCAGAAGAATGTAAAAACCTGGCAGTCACTGACACATAGGTTAAAACAGCCCTATCCAAAGCCAAAAACACAGCTTCAATGGGACCAGACGGTGTCCCCTTCTGTGTCTTACACGAACTCCAGAATGAACTAACCCCTCACCTAAACACACTGTTCAAACTCAGCCTCTCTACAGGCTACATACCCATAGAGTGGCACACAGCAACAGTTATCCCGATCCACAACAGTGAAGCCACAACAGACCCTGGGAACTATCGCCCTATAAAGCTGACTAGCCCGGTCTGCAAGGCTATGGAGCGCATCATTATGGAACTCATTAACAGAGACATTGGGAACCTCCAAGCATTGGACTCTAACCATTTTGGCTTTGTTAAGGGCAGAATATGCCTCCTAAACCTGGTGGACTTTTTTGAGACAGTTACCAAGGCTTTAGATGAGGGAAAGGAGGTCCACACAGCCTACATAGACCTCACAAAGGCTTTCAACACCATTCCCCATTCTGGTATTATAGACAAACCCACCAGCCTGAACATAAACCCTTACATCACAAGATGGGTTGCCAGTTGACTCACGAATAGAACCCACATGGTGAGAGTTGCAGGCTCTAGGTCTGACTCTAAACCAGTTAGAAGTGATGTCCCCCAGGGCTCAGTCCTGAGACCCTCCTGTTCGTTATATACTTCTCAGAGGTACAGGCAAGCACAGGAGGACTATGGCTGACCAAGTTCGCAGATGACTGCAAACTGGGGGCCATAATTGACTCTCTGGCTGATACAGACATCCTCCAGAAGGGTCTCACTGAGACGGATACCTGGTGTCAAAATCATGGCCTCAAGCTAAATGCCAAAAAGTGCATAGTCATCCCCTTTGGAAAAAACAAAGTACCCGTGAACTACCACATATGTAGTAGTCCCCTAAATACAGAAAATGTAATAAGGGATCTGGGGACCCAAGTAAATAGTAATATCTTTTTTGATAATCATATTGCCAAAGTGGTTAGAAAATCCTTCTATGTGGCCAACCTAATGACAAAAGGGTTCGCATCTAGAACAAAAGAAGTTATTGTGCCCCTCTACTCATCACTCATCAGACCCATCATAGAGTAGAACCCCCCATTTGGGATGTACATTACAAGACACTTGCAACACCTGGAAATACCACAGAAGTACCTCACCAAGAGGATTAATGGCCTCAAACAGATGCCCTATGCAGCCCGACTGAAGAAATTCCAGCTGTACTCGCTTGCATACCACTTACTCAGAGGTGATCTCTGCCTGACATATAAGGCCATGTCCAACCCAGAATTGATGGAATACCCCACCTAAAAAAAAAAAAACAAATCCCGAGAGCCACACGCTCTAGGGATCTAAACCTCACCACAATGATAAATAGGACTTGCTGGAAGGATAGATTCCTGTCCCAGAGACTCCCCATGCTTTGGAACAGTATTCCAATCTACATTAGGCAGAGCCCCTCACTAACACTCTTCAAGAGAAACCTTGACAAGTGGATGGGAAACAGAAAATTTACCCCGGAGATCACTGAAGTGGCTCTGCTGGACAGAGGCACAGGGAACTAATGGCTCTACTGGACAAAGGCACAGGGAACTAATCTAAGGGGGTGGCGAAAGCCAACACATTCTGGGTAGACTTGCAGATGCCCTTGGGCAGATAGCCTAGTACTTACCTATAAACCTATAAACTTAAAATGTATTAGGTCTCCTTGTGGCTGCATAGGTTTAAGTTCTTTCCATTAAAACACAGAATTTTAAGATGACAACAGAAATGGAATAACTGATTTTATTTTGGAGGGAAAAAATTACAGGTTTCTTGATACAGGACAGTACTACCAAGAAAGTGGTGTGAGCATAAGACAGTGCAATTTAAAATAATGTGCATATTATAAGGGACTGGGTATTACATTAAGCAGAAACCAAGGGTTGACTGCAAGGCAAAACTGAAAGTAGATTGAGAGGGGTTTCTTTTCATTCTTAAACAGAGGTAATAACCATTATTTAGTGTCACAGTCGATTGCAAATTTAAACCAGTTAAAGAAGAGAACAAAACTGATGAGTGGGAGAAATATATTATTTCCTATAAGATGCGCAAAAGTAGGAATTAGAGAAGAGGAGAGACAATAGATATGGAGGAACAAAAAAGAAGTCTGCAACACACTGGACAGAGATAATATAAGAAATTAGGTTGAAGGAATAATAAGATGTAAGGGCAGAGTATGCATGAATGGTATGTGGAATTGAATATGAAGGTTTGCTAACAGCAGCAAAGAATTTTTTTTTAATGGGCCACAAGGGCTACTCATCCATAGAAACTATTTTGCACATCTGTTTTTCCTTTAAGAGTTATTTTGCACATGCTTGGAGCCACTGAAGAGATTGAGACTCCTGGTGCAGAGTCACATTGCTGCTGATGTTTGTTTTGAATACCCATTTTCTCCTCTACCTGTTGACACACCTGTTATATCAAGGGGGCTTTTATGCAATGGGGACAAGTTAACATGCCTTCCTGCCTCTGCAGAAACCCTGACAAGGTTTCTTGCTAGTTAATCTTTTAGGACAATTCCTTCTTGCATGTCCCCAGCCTCTGCTAGAGATGAAATGAAAGTAGAATCCAAGCAGTTGTCCTACACCCAAGGTAGGCATGCCTGTCATTTTCCATGCCAGCATCTTAGATGCCTGATCCACTAGTAAAAGTTGGGTCACCTAGGCTGTAGTGAGGACTTTATCCCAATATATCACAGCACCGACTATCAGCAGAAGTTATGCATTTTGTGTAGCACATTGAAAATGATCAGTAATAGTGGTTTTAATCCTTCAAGCAATGTACAAGCAATTTAAAATCAAGAGTGTGATCACACAAGGCCATATGGGAATTAAAGAAGGAACCCAGTGTGAGGTGGAAAGACACATAGAGTTCCAAATCTGACAGGAATATATTTATAGAAACCTCAAAGTCTATATTTTTTTAATTGGATATGCTACATTGGCAAGGAAGTTCTGTTTTTTTTTTTTTTTTTGCAATGAAATGCCAGCACAGGTATTTAGAACATCATCTAGAATACAATATATGTTACTGCTGGGAGGGTATCTCTTTTGGAGATTTAGTAGCAAGGAAGGTACCACATGGGAACATGTATAGATGTATTTGGAACATATTGGTTTGAGGGCTGTTAGGCATTTAAAGGAGGTATAGAGAAAATGGTAAATAAGGTATTTTGACAGTAGCTATAGAGAGCTATGATGTTGTTTGTGCTCAAGATAGAGAATGGATGAAGGCTATTCTTAAGTGAACAAGGACTGTAAATTTATTATAATAGCTGCTAAGAAGGCAAAAAATAGAAAAGTAAGCTTCATCCTAGTAATCATGCAGGTACTGAAATGATGATTTAAATTGTTAATAGAGAAGGGGAGTGGAAAGAGGGAAAACATGGCAGGTGAATGCTAAAAGATGGCTACCCTGGAGTGGGTATACAGATAATGGGCTGGATTCTTTAATGACTAATTTCCATGCTGCTATCATGTGCACATTGTGCCATGATCTGCACTTGATTGTGAGCTATTTTGTATTCATTAAACATTGTGTAGGGCCACCCAAGAAAGATAAACAGCACAATATACTAACAAAAACATACGCAGTTGAATTACATGCTAATTAACCAATCCAGGATGGTGTCGCCATTCAGAAAGCTAGTAAGTAACCATGTAGTGATAGTATAGCCCTTTGCCACAAACACAAAAACTTACTGGAATTCAGCCACCATCACACTTAGAAAAAAAAGCAATGTTAGATGCTGCTGCTTCTGCTCACATGCACATGTATGTGCAACAGGCTCAAATTTATGCTGCTATTAGACTTCATCCAAGGAGAAAAATGGTGTTCAGACCCCATTTAACATATCATGGACTGCATATTACTGAAATGGTAGCGTGATACAGGGTTCACAGGGAAACACTACAGGAACTGTACAACCCCTGCCTCCCCCACCTCATACACAGGGGAAATGCAGAAGAATCTATACCAATGGAAACTATGCCATGTGTAGCATCAAGAATATTAGCTACTGGTGCATTCCAGAGACTCACAGGGGCTATACTAGGGGTATCACAAGCCTCAGCCTCCAGAATATTTCACCAATATCTTAATGCTATGCTACAACATGTAAGGGGTTACATTTATTTTCCATGCACACCAGAGTAGAGAGCAAGAATAATCCAGAAATGTTATGCTGTAGCACACTCCCCTGAAGTTTTGGGAGTTATAGACTGCACTCACATAGAAATAAAAGTCCCAACTGGTAAACAGGGAAGGAAGTACATCAAAAGGAAGGGGCTCAACTCAGTCAACTGCCAGATTGTCTGTAATGCCAGAGGGATCATCCTCAATTTCTGGGCAGGCAACCTAGGCAGCTACCATGACTTATACACAACATGACTATATGCAGCTGAATACAAGGTCTTCTAGGGGTGATGTTTACCAAGGCCTTCTCCTGGGTGATGCAGGTTATGCACTGAAACCATGGCTCGTGAAACCCATCAGAAATACACACACACACACACACACACACACACACACAAGAACGATACAAGAATGCCCACTCTCACACTAGAAACATCATATTGTGTGTGTTTGGCATGCTGAAGTTATGTTTCTGATGTATAAACACATTAGGAGTGCACTGCAGTATGACCTAGGCACCTCTGCAAAACTTCTTGCGGTCTTTGCCATGTTGCACAATATCATCTTGTGGAAACAGCTGTAACAGGCACAACAAGTGCCAAGACCACTCATTCCTGGACCTCAGGCAGGGGCAGCACCTGCAGCACATACAGATGATGATTTGGAGGGAGAACCTCCAGCTGCAGACATAGACATACACAATATTCCCCTGCCCTAGCTAAGAGGCAAATGGTAGTACACACACTCACCAGCAAAAGAATACACATAACAACCTAAGCACATACAGATATTAAAAGTGATGCCACTTGATGTCCAAAAACATTACTTACCTGTGTAATGTCTGTGTACAAGTAGCATCAGACAGAGACAGCACCAAAGCACATGACTCATAATTGCAGTAATATCAAGGTAAGTGTTGAATGTGTACGGACAAATGTGTAAGAAGATAAACTACCTGCATACTGTCAGTCTCGTACCTACCCACTCTGTGCATCAGACATATATGCAACCCTAACAAACCCAGATGAGAAAAGCACATGGCACAGTCATCATCATCATTGTCACAGGGTTGAGGTGTGCATTAGGCCAAGGATGACATCAAATCAAAGACACGTGGATGCCAGCCCTCCCCAGCAGATGTACCATAAGAAGCACTGCCCAATCCAGTGTGTCACTCATCCTATCCAATGAGTCACCCAGATGGTTGAGCGCATTGATAGGATGAGTGACACACTGGATTGGGCAGTGTTTCTTATGGTACGTCTGCTGGGGAGGGCTGGCATCCATGTGTCTTTGATTTGATGTCATCCTTGGCCTAATGCACACCTCCACCCTGTGACAATGATGATGATGATGACTGTGCCATGTGCTTTTCTCATTTGAGTTTGTTAGGGTTGCATATATGTCTGATGCACAGAGTGGGTAGGTACGAGACTGACAATATGCAGTTAGTTTATCTTCTGTCTGATGCTACTTGTACACAGACAGGACATCAAATGGCATCACTTTTAATATCTGTATAGGTTGTTATGTGTATTCTTTTGCTGGTGAGTGTGTGTACTAACATTTGTCTCTTAGCTAGGGCAGGGGAATATTGTGTATGTCTATGTCTGCAGCTGGAGGTTCTCCCTCCAAATCATCATCTGTATGCTGAGGTCCAGGAATGAGTGGTCTTTGCACTTGTTGTGCCTGTTACAGCTGTTTCCACAAGATGATATTGGCATTACAGACAATCTGGCAGTTGACTGAATTGAACCCCTTCCTTTTGATGTACTTCCTTCCCTGTTTACCAGTTGGGACTTTTATTTCTATGTGAGTGCAGTCTATAACTCCCAAAACTTCAGGGGATAACATTTGTAGATTATTATTACTCTGGTGTTGAGCAAGTCATTCAATAGCAAATGATAACACAATACTGTTAAGTAACCATACTATCTTAGATAGCACAGTGAGAACTGACATATGTACAGTATATCAGTAGTGAAATTTTAAAATTATAGACATTGCAAAATTATTTTTTCCCATTGTAAATTGAAATGCATTCAAAATATGAACATGTAATCAGTTTGTGTAGAGGACAAGCATAATTTATGAAGTAGTGCAGTGATTTGTAGAGCGATTTTCTCCAAATAACTAGCAGTAATGCTCTCTCTGTATCCAATCTGTCTCCCCTTATTTCTCTTCAATAGCTACACCATAACCGTTCTGAAGTGAAGTAAGATTTTCTTAGTAGACTGTAGAGATAATGATCAAGCCTGTAAGCTTAATTTTTCATCTTGACAATGGTTTGAATCCAGCATTAGATGAAACTCTTATTGCCTGTCTTAACGTGTCTTTCCTGTGAATGTGTTGCTTGTGAATCTTTCTAATCCCCTTCTGTTTTATCAGTTGTAGTTCTCAGCAACTGCATGAGCTCTGGCAATGAGCGACTGTAGTATGTAATAATACATGGCATTTTCAAAGTTTTTGCAAAATGTTGTGAATCTTTGCCTTACACTGCAATGTACACCCAATTAATGTGTGATTTCCCTTGAAGCATGTCTTGTATGTATTAGGTATAAAATATTATTTCAGTAGCTATTACTCATGTAATTTTCCCAGGCAACATATCAATAATGGGAGGGGAAAAACACTTCAAACTGCTAGAGGCAACTGTTGGAAATGATAAATGAACAAACAAAAAATCCTTGGTTTGCCACCACAGCTGATAAAAATCCAAAGTTGCTTAAAATTCCTTAGATCACTTTATTGACTAGAATTAAAAGCTCTTTTTCGAGCCTGTATTTAATAAAGGATTGCATAAAACAAAGGAGTACGCTGTTCACAATTCACACCCAAAATCACAGCTTGTCAACAAAGAAACATATTCTCACCATTCCTTGTGTATGACTCAATACACACAGTTCCACACAAGATGTTATTTGTAGTCAGCTCAATTAAAACAGTGCCACACAAGTTGAAATTCATAAAACAAGGCCATGTGGATATAGAGAATACTAAAGAACAAACGTCACAGAGAGCTCCAATAATTCAGATAAGCGCTTTTGGCATAAAGTGCCTTCATCAGATCATAATTCATTCTTGCTCTCTTCCTAAGTTAAAAAAACTCAATCATCCAATGAGTAGCTAGTCATCAAGGCACACCTACACCACAGCCAATCAGCTGTCTTCCAATCAACAACTTTATTCCAGCCTGGCCTACCTTCCTTGGTTTATGGAAAGCTTCCTGTTCTTTAGGTTTAAGGGAGACTAAGTTATTCTGTCCTGGATGATGATCCACTCTCAAGTTGGTTATCCAGCTTAATTCACGAGTTACTTGCAGTGCACATGTTATCACACTTCACTCGTCTTTAAGTTCAAAGCAAGAGAAAATTGTGTATCAAACTATTAGATAAGGTGACATAAAAAAATCAGGCAAAAACTCGTGAACTAACTGGATAACCAACTTGAAAGTGGATTGTCATCCAGGACTGAATAACTTAGTCCCTCTTAGACCTATACTGAAGAACAGGAGGCTTTTCATTGGCCAAGGAAGGTAGACCAGACTGGAATAAAGTTGTTGATTGGAAGACAGCTGATTGGCTTAAGAATAGCCTTCATCCATTCTCTATCTTGAGCACAAACAACATCATAGCTCTCTAAGAAGAAGAACTTACGAAGAGAGCGAGAATGAATTATGATCTGTTGAAGGCACTTTATGCCGAAAGCGCTTATCGGAATTATTGGTGATCTCTGTGATGTTTGTTGTTTAGTATTCTCTATATCCACTCAGCCTTGTTTTATGAATTTCAACTTGTGTGGATCTGTTTTTATTGTGCCAACTACAAATAATATCTTGTGTGGAACTGTGTCTATTGAGTCGTATACAAGGAATGTGAGAATATGTTTCTTTGTTGACAACCTGTGATTCTGGGTGGGAATTGCGAACAGCATACTCCTTTGTTTGTTTTATACAATCCTGTATTAAATACAAGCTCAAAAAAACCTTTTAATTCTAGTCAATAAAGTGTTCTAAGGAATGTTAAGCAACTTTGGATTTTATCAGCGGTTATGGCAAACCGAACATATCAATAATACTCATTCCTAGGTATTCTTACAGTCATGATAAAATGTTATTATAATAATCAAAGACTGAGTCTCTTTGGAAAATGATCTGCATACTGGAGCTGAATTTTGCTTCAAATTTGCTCTATAATTTAGCTCAGTGAGCTTAAACCTTACGCTCAGTGAAAGTTAGATTTACAGGTGGATTTTCTCTACTACATACTGTCCAGAGTGCTGATGGATGTGAATTGTCACTAAGCCTGTTTGCTGTAGAAGGCAAATCAATTTTAAGTTTTACGATGTTTCTTTCTGCAGTAAGCCTGTTTGCTTGCAGCATACCATCATACAGATGGAGAAGGCAAGCACAGCACTTCATTTCTGAACTGAGCTTTTGAGCTAACATGGAAAGGTATAATACAGCATACAGACCATATGTATGAAACATATTAACATAAAACAAATCTGTTGTACATATACCAGGAATCACAATATTTCTCTATGATTCTTATTTGTGCAAAGTTTGGCAAGAAGCAGAAGAGAACACCACTGAACACTGTTACTTCCTAGTCTGAGTTCAACACATCAAAGTATAATCAGTCATGCGATAACACTTTGCCAACCTCCATGCAACTACGTTTCTCTGCATTGCAGTTTAGGAAGACATTTGGAACAGAAATACATATTGATAATGGATTATATTATTTCATTGCATGGAAATTGTTTAATGTACTTATGTGAAATGCAGTGATCTGTGTGCTAAACTAAATACTTCAATTTGGACAACTGGGTCTGCACTGCAGCATTGGCACTTTCCAATGATATATAACCACATACAGCCTTGACTCACACGAATCATCATTTTTTTTATCCCTTCTGCATTGAAACCTTAAGTATTGCTTTGCATTGACCGTCCACATTGCCCACGCATGAGCACATACCACTGCTAATATCAGTACCATTCATTAAGGTTTGCATACCATTATGATAACCTGATGATCCATGAATGATTCATTGTCCATCCTGTCTATTGCATTTGTGTGCCTCTCATCTACATTAGACAGGCCGGTACTTGTCACTATCAGTTCTGCAATATACATTAATGAGAGTACAGCTGACATAAGTCAGCAATATGTGTGTATTATGGATCATAACTCTGCACTTACTCCATCATATCAACAAATATGGATATGCAGAAAACCTTCAATATCCCAATAACTTCTCTGAAACAGACTAAGAAGCTAAGACTATCTACACTGCACTGTCACAGTTTAAAACTCAGACTTCTGCAGTGGCACTACTGTGTCCTATAGATAGGTAAGGTGTGTGTATATGTGTATGGAGTTGTGAAAATATGATGTTAACTACTGGTGGCTTCAACAAAGTAGTAGCCTGGAAGTACTTTTAAATTGTAGTGTGAGTCCACATCAATGGCAAACCCTTCTGACAACATCAGCTCCTCTGCAACACAATGCTGATGTCATCCCATATAAAGTGTGCTTTTCATAGGTTCATAGGTTCATAGGTTTATACTAGGCTATCTGCCCCAAGGCATTTATAAGCCCTAAATTAAATTTCAGGCACCACGCACCCATATGAAAAAAAAACTGTACCCATTAGTTTGTTGTGCCTCTGTCCAGCAGTGACACAGAGATGATTCATCCACAGGTCAAGATCTCTTGAACAGAGCCCAGCAAGGTCCTCTGCCTCACATGGACCGACTATTTATATCCGTGCTAAGGTTGCTAAATTAAGCTCTAGTGGTTTTGGGATTTGGCTTTTTTGGGTTGAGCATGTCCATTAATTCGGGTTGGACATGGCCTTATGTCAGGCACATGTCACCTTCAATCTGGCAGCATAGGGGTCCTCCACTGCTGCAGATGTCGGTCGGTGAGATACTGGGAATGGGTACTCGATCATTGGTCTGATGGGTGAAAAGAAGAGTACAACAAACATGACCCTCACTAGATCTGGCTGTGAATCCCTTCATGATCAGTCTGACTTTTATAAAAGTCAGACTTCTGTGGTGGTGCTCATAGTTAAGTACTCTGTCCTCTAGACTGCATACCTAGATAGGTGGGATGTTCAAATTTCACAACAATCAATGTGTGTGTGTGTGTGTGTGTGTGTGTGTGTGTGTGTGTGTGTGTGTGTGTGTGTGTGTGTGTGTGTGTGTGTGTGTGTATGGAGTTGAGTAAATATGACCTTAACTCCTTAACTACTGGTGACCTCAATAAAGTAATTGCCTGGAAGTACTTTACACTGTAGGGTGAGTCAATGTCAATGTCAGACCCTTCGGACAACATTACCTTCTCTGCAACATCTAACTGATGTCATCCCCTATGAAGTGTGGTCTCACACTATAAAAGTCAGACTTCTACGATGGTGCTTGCATTCAGTACTCTGTCTTCTAGTTTGCATAGCTAAATATGTAGGGGGTTCTAATCTCACAACAATCAACTTGTGTGTGTGTGTGATGGTGGGGCCATTGCATCACTGGAGAATTGATTCAATAGGTGTGTTCATCTGACTCCTACTTGTAAAAAGCATTTACATGGTCAGATCAATCTCACATCCCCTTTTCACTCTGTCCACAAATGCATACTGTCTGCAGCACACTAATCAGGTCATTTCAATAATGCACTCTCACATCACTAAAGTCAGACCTCTGCTATGGCACATACATATAATGCACTTGTATGTAGAGTGTGTCAATCAATAGGTGGAGAGTTTGATTACAACAGTGAAACTCTCCTGATTGCGTGTGAATGTAAATGGAAGCAGTAGTGTATTACACTTATTACTATTCACAACATTTAGAAGTCCACATAGCTGTAGAAGTCATTTTTGCACCCACATCACTTCTGCATAATACAGCTGATATCATCCTTTCAAAGATGCTGTGTGCCTTACATGCAGTCAAAGTTCTCCTGTGGTGCATGCATATTATAGTCTCATGTATAGATTCTTTCAGTCGATAGGAGGGAGTTTGAATATAGGAATGACTGTCATCTGTGTTTCTTCTTCTTACTATGCAGAACCAGCTGAAAATGCATATATGAGGTATAGCTATACAGTGTGCTTGTGCTATGAAACCACGTTTTATTGGAAACATGAAGGTAATGCACACTGGTGATGTCATCCATTGAAATGTGCAGTGTCACAGTTCTCAAATAAATCTGTATTTGCACTTTTGTTTCAGCAAATCTTAAGTCTGTGATTTTAGCCATATAGTTCAAATCTTGATGTCTCTACTTACAGTCGGTGTACATGTTAACAATTTTGTCATTCACATGTGCCATGTTCATGTGTAGATGTTGTTTCCTGTTACAAGTATTTTCGTACATTTCCTTTGGAAAGGCTGTATTGAAGACTGATGCTGTCATTTGAATAGCCTGTCATTACATCACAATTGTAGTAAAGCACCTTCTCAGGGCTGATGTCATGAGACAATGCAATGTATGTTGCTGCCTAAGTGATGCATGTGTTCCAATATGAAATTATATCCACATTGGACATAATTGTTATTCTGCTGTCATGTGACAACAGCAGGGGCTACAGGTGTGTGTGTGTGAGTATACCTAGTATCAGGCAATGTTGTTTGACATGCAGATTCTTTCTGAGAAACTACAGGGACACATATTCCTTGAGTCATACCCATGATGTAATGCTTTCACATAATCACAAGTATGACAACTGGTGATGCATTTATACCATGGCACATTCATTAATCCCACTATGGTATTGAATTTCTCAGTACTTACACAAATCTACCAAACCATCATTGACGGAAGGTAAGCATTTTTGTCCTTTTCTGCTTGAAAGACAACCCCCATCCTACTTTTTTACATATAGCGTGACGGAATCCTCTCCTATCAGTTTTAGAAGATAAACATTATGGGCAAATACAGTACAGCTGATTGAATAACTTCTCATAGGTGGAGTTCAACAGCTGTGATAACAGTTCCACTGTGGTGAATGTGATTAACAGCCATATTGTTATTCAGAGGAGTTGTACAACTTGATGTTCATTTGTAGCATAAGGTTTCATTTTGTGTGACTGTACTGATGTCACACAGCAACCATTACATCACATCAGTGCTATCCCCCGATATGTTACACAAACACATGTGAATGTAGCTTTGGATTTCATGGCAGTAGACATTTGCTATGCCAGTGTCATTGTGAGAGTGCTACTGTGGCACATGCATTAAGCCCTGAGGTTTACACATGCGCTGCAGTTCTTGGGTGATATGTGTACGGACATACAGAGAAACTGTCAAGGTAAAAGAAATTGAAAGATTGCCAAAAAAAGAACAAATCGATACATTTTGGAGAAGTATCTATGAAGATTCTGTGGAACATAACAGAGATGCTAAATGGATAGAAGATGTAAAAGAAAGAATAAGAAGTTCAAAGGTAAAGGATATGAAATGGGATGAAGTAACAGCCAGAGAGATTGAACCAAAGTTAAGAAAAGCCTCTAACTGGAAAACACCAGGTCCAGGCGCAGTATCTAACTTTTGGTTAAAAGTATTAATATCTTTGCATGAAGATCTAGCCATGAGTAAGAACTATTTATATGTGCACCCCAAACAGACACCAACTTGGCTAACAACAGAAAAAAAATGCTCCTACTTAAGAGTGAACCTGCAAGCTACCCTAAAATGTATAAACTAATAACATGCCTTCCGTTGACGTATAAACTATACATGGGAATTGATGCTGACACAGTTTATAGTCATTTAGAAGAAAACTCAATTATGGCAGTAGAACAAAAGGGCAATAAAAGAAAGTTGTATGGGATAAAGGATCATTTGTTATTAAATAAAGTCATAGTGGAGAACTGTAAAAAGGGGAAGAATCTAAGTATGGCATGGATTGACTACAAAAAAGCATTTGATAGTATCCCACATTCATGGATAAAAGAGTGCTTAAAAATATATAAGATATACCCTATACTGATCGATTGCATTACAATAACTATGAAACAGTGGCAGACCACTTTGCAATTAAGCCATGATAAAGGACAAAGTATTATCCCAGGGATAAAAATTCAAAGGGGGATATTCCAGGGCGACTATCTGTCACTGTTGCTATTCTGCCTTGCCTTTAACCCATTAAGCTGTTTAATTAACAGCTTAGGCCTTGGCTATAATTTGGCTCCTAGAAAACAACAAAGTGTAAAGGCTTCTCATTTTCTCTTAGTTGATCATTTAAAGCTATATAGCACATCAGATGAGGAACAGAAAGCAAAACTGCAGGTTGTCAGAACTTTTTCAGATGATATAAGAATGTCATCTGGTCTTGATAAATGTACAAAAGCAACTTCTAAAGCAGAAAAACTGGAGCACCAAG
Source organism: Protopterus annectens (assembly GCF_019279795.1). Lineage (NCBI taxonomy): Eukaryota > Metazoa > Chordata > Ceratodontiformes > Protopteridae > Protopterus > Protopterus annectens. The sequence goes on along the minus strand of NC_056742.1, from coordinate 257,173,928 downwards.
AAAATATCAGTCTGGGAGAAGAATGTGATATAATAGAACTAGAGCAAGATTGAGTGTATAAATATATGGGAATTGATGAAGGATCATCAATAAAACATAAATGGATGTGAATAAAACTTAGTAAGGAATACTTTAGAAGACTTAAATTAATCCTGAAAACAGTGTTGACATCTAGGAACAAAATCCAAGCTATAAACCAATTTGCTCTTCTTGTCCTAACTTAGAGTTTTGGAGTGATTGACTGACCCCAAAACATGTTGGATAGATTAGAGAGGAAAACAAGAAGGATGCTTCATGCTCACCAAATGATACCAAGATTATATATTCCCTGTTCTAAAGGAGGGATGGCCTCCTTGAAATTGATCACATGTATAGATCTGCAATTGTGGGATTCCACACATATTTGCTGACTTCACAAGATCAGAATGTAATGAAAGCTTTTAAACATGATGAGAATAAATCTAAGATGACTTCTCTACTTAATCTAGCAGAAACAAATCAGCATCAAGCAGGAATGGAAATCACACCAGAAGTAGGTAAAAATCAGGCAGCAACTGAATGTGCCAAAAAACAAAAGAAAAAATATAAGTGAAGGACCAGATGTGAAGGCAAATAATATAGAAAATGCATAAATATAGTTGCAAGTATAGAAAACTTCTGGAAGAATCTCATCTTGATCAGGAACAAATGCAGGGATGATTAAGGGGAGGTGAATTCAAACCAAGAGATGGAAGGTCAATATTGGTAGCCTAAGACAGTGGGCTGCATACACATGGTTTATAAAGCCCATTGAATATGTTGGAGAAACAGACAAATGTAGGTTTTGTAAAACCAAGCTGGAAACAGTCACACACCTTGTTGCTGGTTGTGACATACTAATGGCAGAAGGACTGTATACTGAAAGGCATATGTGGTAAGACTGTTGCAGTGGGAATTCTGCAAGCATTATGGTACTGAAGTGGCTGAAAACATTGGAAACATGAGCCACAAAGCATCATAGAAAATGATGAAATTTATATCACATGGGTTTACTCATTCCCAACAGATAGATGCTAGAAAACTGGATATAGTGATGCATGAAAAGAAAAGTAGCATTGATCATTGAAATCGCCACACCCAGTGATTACAGTGTGTTACATACAGAGAAACACAAGTCATAAAATATCAGGATTTGGAGACAGAAATGAGAACAATGTGTAAGAAAGATACCCAGACATTTCCAATAGTAGAAGGAGCAACTTGTCTTATAAAAAAGAATCTACAATCATATTTAGATATGTTACCGATCCATGTAACCCCATACAAATCATAGAAGGAGTCATTACTGAGCACATTGTGGGTGCTGTGAAGAGCACTTTTGGCTGCATCAAAGATTGAAACAATACTAATTTCATGAACTTTAATCGTACTTTGACTTAGGAATGGAATCTATTCCCGTCATAGTATTAGAAACACAAAAGATTTGGAGAAATTAAAAAAGCAAGAAACCTTCCTTGACCGTAAACACTGATATAAGACTGATCACAATTGTGTGCACATGAGCACACTCATGCCATTAGTCTGGCATGCTGATATGACATTCAGTCTTAGGGATCTGTTCTTAATTACCCATTGCTACTGCCTGTGGCAGATGCTGACAATACACAGCTCTGGCAAATAAATTTTATCATGCTGTGGGGTTTGTATCTGTTATCTGTCAGTGCAGTAACTGTGTCAGGCAGGTGTGCCTTACACAAGAGTTTTATGTACAGTATGTTATGTTCTGCTCCCACATTTGTAACACCACACACAACTATGGATGAGATCCATAACCATTAGAATATTGAGGTGAATAATTCCCTTCAAAGGTGATCCTCCTTGTACATGTGTTAGGCCTATTTCTGTGGTGTTCACAGTTAATACATTAGGTCAGTGTTGGCATTGATGGGGTGGGTTTGATTCTTACAAAAGGAGGTTGTGGCTTCTGAGTTATTCCTATTTTTCTAACATGTTATATTGACAAAATGCATGCTGTGCAAATATCCTATAATGTATGTACTGTCCATGCGAACTGTCATCTCAGCTCCGCATGTCAATGACATTCATATGTCATATATGGGTCTATATTAGAACACCAAACATTCAAAATGTTGAGTGTTCTAATATCAAACCCTAGCAATCGAAAAAAAAAACATTCAACATTCGGAACAACAAATTTTTTCCTAGGGAAAAAATTTGCTGTTCCAAAACACATGCACACAACACAAGCACACCAAACAAACAGCAATCCACACACATACATCTAAACTCCTACACCTAACCCTATACTAAACCTTAACCCAAACCCTAACGTCCGTCACTATCGCACAGTCACCTCACCCACGCCCTAATGCTAACTCACCTAACCCACCCTAACCACACGTCCACACAATCACATACTTACCTGAACCCAACCCGTAACTTTCCACCAGAGCGATGAAAATACTGAAGCAACAGAAACAGACAACTGAATTCTTTCCCTAGGAAAGAGTTCGGTTTCCTGTTACTTCGATATTTTCAGCGTTTGCTGAAAACGGGTCGATATTAGAACACCCATTTCAACTGTTCCGAGTTCTAATATAGACCCTCATATCTGATGCAATCTGAATTTATGTGACTATTGCATCCTGTAATATCATGTCTGCTTTTATTTATCTACATTTGCTCAGGAAGTGTCACCACCATGAATTATTCTGACATGTGTATTGCAAAATTTTATTATTACAAATTTGTTGTTATGACATAAGCACCTTCATATCAGTTGTCTTACTAGAACTTGAACATTTACCCTGCCCTTTTACATATTTCTGTATATAATTGTTAGGTAGTTGGCATAGTGAAAAGCTAGTTAAAAAATAGTTGGTATAAAGAGGGATATTGAGAGAGCTAAAGCTCTGATCTTTTGTAATGCATAAATAGAAATAAATTGATAAGTGAAGGATTGTTTATTTTTATATTTAGATTTTTCAGTTAACAGAGTTAATGAATAACATTTTCTTTTGTTTCAATAAAAAATGACAGAAAATAACAACAAGACGGATTTGTGTATTAAAGTCTGTATTCTCAAGATAAAAAATATATGTTGGCATGTGTGAGAGTAGCCTGTAAGTCCAAAGTGAGGAATTCAAAAGTAATGTAGGTGAATGGGGATTCAAACATACCATGTCCACTCTACTCTAGCTGCAGTCTAATGAAAAATTCAAGTTAAAAATCTGAAAAAGAGCAGTGGCAAAAGCTATGGATAGTCTAATTCTGCATATTGGAAACTTAGGAGTACTCCATTGCAGCTACTCAGTAACTCACGGGTTCAGTTGTTAAATGGCAAAAAGTTGAAAAGACAATTGTGTATTTCATTAGAATTGCTGATGCCTGAAAAATCAATGATGGAATAAAGCCAGATGGAACTGAATTAATCTACATATAGTTCAGATAGGATGAAAAAGGAAGTTTAAATATGAAAGCAAAATGAGAATTTACTGCATGAAACTCAAGTACACAGTAAACCAAAAGAAACATATTTCTATGGTATTAGTTTATTAGTCAAGAAGACAGGAAACCTGTATGAGTAGTCAGCTATTTATATAAAACATGCATTAGAGTTTGAAAGAAGAGCATCCAGGTCGATCAGAACCAGTACTTCACTAGAAAATAAGGCGTCTAAGAAATGATTAAGACCGTAGTTGCATGGAGGACACTACTCTACTTGGAGCTCCAAGCAAAGGTTTTGTGTAGGAAGAACAACTTACAGCTAACCAGTATCACACAAAGCAAACAGTAAAAAGGTGTTGCCAACAGCATCAGATAACACCACCATCATTCCATTTGATTTCAGAATTAATGCTGTAGAGTCTTTATACTTTCCATTAAACAGACTCCTTGTATTTATGGGCATAAAGCAAATGGTTACACAACCCACCAGACCAAACCTAATTTCTAGTACTGACTTACTAGTAGTGATCAGATCTTAACAAATATGTCCCATCACTGCACAGATATTCCACTGTTGCCAAGCAGCAGAAATTATCTTTTTTCTGTTTCTATAGACTGGTCTTTCAAAACAAGAACAGCCTCTCTGCATTGTGTCACAGGTCCATCATAGAAAACGTGGAAAGTAATGTCAGACAATTAGAAGTCTTAGATTGGACTCCCCTATATGTAGAAAAGGGATATGAGCAAGCAATGGCCTACATCCTAAGCTTGTACAATACAGATTAACCTTTTCCCATTTAGGCAAAGATGGCGAAAAGGCAAAATGTGCTTATGGCTAAGAGAGGAGACAATATATGACAAGACAATTGGAAAAAGCAGCCCAAAGGTTCCTAGAATCTAGGAAAGCTAGAGAATTTCTACTAATAAATGCAAAATCAATTGTTATCGGAGATAAGTAGCCATAACATGCTGTTCAAAACACTTCATGAAGGCTATTAATGTACTGACAGGTGAGATAACAGAAAAGAGTAACTGCTACACTGTTATTATGGATTCCATCTTTGTGAATGAATTTGAAAGCTTCATAGTTTCTAGGGTGTATGGCTATTATAATTCAACAACTTTTTTTCTTGGTTAAGCACATAATAATTTAATGCTCTAATGATTAAGGCATCTAATTACTTCCTCATATGAAATACTTATACTGTTCCAGCATTAAAAAGGCTCATTTTGTACTATACATTGGTGATACAGTTTTACTGTAAAAATGGCCCGACCTGATGGACTTATCTACTATGCAACATCAGGGATCAGTATTTATTTGCAAAATGTATGTTCAATCTAATCTGGAAAGTCTATATGTAAATATGTACTGTATGTGTATAAATGTACATACGTATATACTATGCCGGCTTAAGAGTAACCAAAATAAACTGTCATGTCCTGCTATGATATTTAAATGTGTTCATAGGTTCCTAGTAGATTACTAGGCTAATGGCTTAAGAGCCCTTACAAGCCTAGCCATTATTACCCGAATTTTACTTAATTTTCAGTTCCTAAGGGATAGAGGATGGCTTAAGTTTGTACCTATGCCTTTGATTATTTACTGACTGCCACTGTCCATAGGGCTTTGCTACCCCAGGTTTGAATTTATGATTCCCCATCCATTGATCCAAAATGTGCTTGAGGAGGGTCAAGGAAGGGCTCTGCTTTATGTGACTAGGAAGCCTGTTCCAGAGAAGGGGTAATCTCTGAGATACGTATCTGTCTCTCCCACATGTTTTGTTCATGTCACAGACCAGGTTTAGATCCCTAGATCAGGCGACCCTTGTGCAGTTTGTCTTGCGAATGTATAACTGTTCCATCAGGGCTGAATTTGTGAGTGCCTTGTTGGTTAGGCATAAAACACCCATTAATAGTTGGTAGGAGGCATAGACAGAGTAAAGGGATAGGATTTTAGTCTAGCCACATAGGACATGTTGTTTACACCCTGTATTATTTCTGTAAGGAACTTGTGAGGCCATTTCAACTGTTGCAAGTGCCTGATCAAGTACATGCCAAAAGGTGAATTGTCCTCGATTATTGGTCTGATGAGGGCCAAGTATAGTGGAACTATAACTTCCTTGGATCTGGATGCCATGCCTTTACTTAAAACTGTGCCACATAGAAGGGGTTCCTCATCACTGTGGACACATGACAGTCAAAGTTCAGGCTACTGTCTATCTGTGTACCTAGATCTCTCACCATTAAATCCACTCTTAGGGGTGTGCTATTAATGTTGTAATTTGCAGTGGTGTTTGACATCCTAAAGGTTAAATTTATGCATTTTTTTGTTTCATTTAGTTTTAGGCCATGATTCTGGCACCAATCATTTGTCTGAGTCAGACTTTTCTGAAGGATATCTACATTGTTGGGGGTTTTGCTGATTACCCCAACTTGCAATCATCAGCAAACGTAGTCGGCCAAAGGCTTTCTACATTAGTTTTGACTTCAGAGAAGTATATTTTGAACAGGAGAGGTCCCAGCACTGAGGCCTGTGGTGCACCAATAGTAACTGACCTCTTGTTGGATATGGATTCATCCCCTCTATTGGCATGTGTCCTGTCTGTGAGCCATCTGGCTATCCATCTTGTGGCATAGATATTTATATCCAATTTTGTGAGTTTATCTATAACACTGGAGTGTGGAATAGTGTCAAATGCCTTAGCCAGGTCAAGATAAGCACCGTTCTACTATCATCCATGGCCCTAGTGACTTTCTCAAAGAAGTTCACCAGACTGAATATGCATGAGCTGCCCTTGACAAAGCTGAACTGTGTTGAATACAGTGTTTGGAGGTTTCTTATGCTGTTATTTATCAGGTCAATGATTATTCTTTCCATGGTTTTTCATATAAGACTAGTCAAATGTATGGGTCTGTAATTTCCAGGTCTGTTGATGGTTAGTTTTAGAGAGATGACTGATACTGTCCTCCACTCCACAGGGACAAAGCCAGTCTGGAGGCTGTGGTTAAATAGAGAGTATAGTTGGCACCAATAGGTCTTATTTCAAGCAATTTAAGTCTTGGGATAATCTCAGAGCACATTGAAACCATGTGTTAGCTATGGAGAGAGCAGTGGTGACCTGTCCTTTGGTGATAACTGGTAGAGAAATTGTGGAGGGTAGTTCTTTGGGGTAACTGGTGGCAAAACAGCATGGTGAAATTTGAGCTGAATTTACTGGCCAGCAGATTTGCTATATCTTTGGGCAGAGTATAGGTGATAGTGGCTACAACTAATTCTGTACATTGTTGTGTGTTGCCCTTAAGTTAGTGGATGTAACTGAAAAAAGCCTTATGGTTGTCCTTAGCTTGGGAGGCTATTTTTGCCTCAAAAATTTGCTTTTGAAGACTTGACTAGTCCCCTGATTTTCTTGTTTAGACTAATGAGGGAGTTTTTGCTGTGTTATGCACATTCTCTCTTACTTCTAGACAGGATTTTATTTCTATTGTTTTAAAACCTATTTATACCAGTGGTCCACTAGGGTGGCTTTTTTATGGTTTGTCCTAGGCTTATTTCAGTCTGGTACTACCATTTCTGTGTAGTTGTTTATATGGTCATAAAGGGCTTTTGTGTACACCTCTGAATAGGTCTGTGTGTTTTCTAGGTTTGGGGAAGCTTGGAAACGAGCTATGCTGTTGCTAAATTAAAGGTAGTTTGCCTTAGAAAGGTTTTTAAAGGTTTTGGGGTTAGGTGGAGATTCTAGTTTTAATTTATTTCAAGGGAGACTGCTTTGTGATCTGATCTAACCAGTGAGGGCACCACACTCAGGGTGGTGCAATGCTCTCCCATATTTGTACGAGGTCCAGGATATTTGTGCCACTAGTGGGAGTGCAGACCAGCTGCTGCATGGCATTTGAATTGACAAAGTCTAGAAATCTTTAAACCTGCATGGATGCTTTCTACTTAATGGAGGGGTAGTTTAAATCACACACGATTAAGATATTGGGCTGAATGATGAGTGATTCTACTAAATTCAGGAATGATATATGGGTTTCTTGGTTCATATTGGGGGACCTGTAGATAGCTAGGATATGGTAATGGATGTTTCCTATGGTTAGTTGGACATGGAGTAGCTCAAGCATGTAATATTGTTGGCCAGTCTTGTGGTTATCCTTTATGTAGATGGATACACCTCCACCTTTTGTACTTTCATGTGTAGTGAGTGATCAGAAACTGTGAAAGGCATTATAACAATGCACTGCCAGGATGCTTTCCATGGCTTTGAAACATGTTTATGCAAGTGCATAGATGGCAGCATTCTCCAGGGTGAGGAGTGCTTCCAGGGAGTGTATATTCTTGTTGAAACTCGTAGCAATGAACAGTAATACCTTTATCTTATCCTGAGTAGATTTTGCTTTGTTGGAAGTGTAAGAATATGCTCAACAAGGTATTAAGGTTGAAAGTACAAATATGCAAAATAAATAAGGTATAAAATAAAGCTTGCTTAAATGTAGAAATAGAGTTTAGCAATATGTGGTTAGCATCCATACTAAAATGACTGTGGCTTGAAAAATAAGGAATTTGCTTAATGGACATGTTTTCCTACAAAATTAGCAAGAATGTATACATTTCACACCATCAGCAAGAAAGCTGGCCTCTTACAGACTTAGCAAAAATGTAAGAAAACAGGATGTAAAGAATGGACAACAGGAAAACAATCTGTACATGTTTCTATCATATGACATTGTTTAGCAAGGAAGTTTGAATGGATAAAGACAATACCAGCATTATTTCTGTACAGGATGAAAACATATTTTTCTGCAAACAGATGTTTTCATACAAAGACCGAAATAGAATACCAAGGAGAAAAACAGGATGTAGAACCAGTATAAAGAGACTATAGCAAATGAAATTGTTAGGAGAAGTATCTTGTATGTACAGGAAAGTTATCATTTATGCTGAACGAGAAGTAAAAAGTGGTACAGTGTAACTAAAGCTGCAATAGTAGTATGTGTGGTTTGTTATAAAAAGCTATTTAATAATTACTGCATCAGTGTATACGTGACAGTTTGGTGCTGCATCAGTGTATATTCTACAAGTTTCTGTGGGCAACAGACTGTGAATGCAATGATAACTAGACTTTGATTTCAGCAGAATCCAGCCAGCAAGACCTTAGTGTCTTAAGAAGACTTAGGATCCATCACAGTAAGCAGCACCTTGATAATTAATTTTTCAGGAAGGGTTGACAGTTTGACAATGCCTAAAACCAGCACTAGAGGGATGGATTATGTTTTGACCAATACCCAAAAGCATAGTGGTTACAGGTGAAGACCAGCCTTGGCAAAACAGAGTGGCCTGGCAATCATGCTCTCCCGTGCTGATAAATATTGGACCCCTTGGGGGGAATGACACCAGTAGCTGAGCCAGTTGTTAAAGTCAATCATTTTCTGCTGGTATTGTGACATCATTCTTGGATATGGTAGAATGCTGTTAAATGCTAGGCTCATTCTTGTCTGTGACACATATTCTGAGAGCTCAATTATCTTTTATATAGTCCAGGGAGGTACATCTCAGGTCATTTATGCCCACATAGACTATGACTGAGCCATAGTGGTGCTTAGGATTTAGTGACCTGAGTGCTTGCATGATCTGCTGAATCCTGGCCTTGGCAGGCAACTAACTATAACCTTCTCCTTATCCATCCTGTTGAGATGGACATCAGTGTGTCTCACAATGGAGTCTCCTATGACCAAAATATTGTGTTGTGCTGTGTTATGCCTTATATTCTTGATAGTTGAGGCACACAAGATGTGATTTTATGTTTTATCATGGGAGTTGTCTTATTTGTATGAATGTGGAGTTTCTATGGACTGCATCTGAGAAGGCTTTGCGGTTTGGATAAGTAACATGTAAGCATCTATGCATACATGGGTCTGTGTGTCTGGTCATTTGTAAGTGTGGTCTGTGTCACTGCCAACCTGCTTGGCATTTTTTCATGTCTGTTAGTGAGAGCTTTAACTCCAGTGCCATTGTGTAACCACATCTTTCACATACTGTATTTGTCTGCGTCAGAATTAAGGGGTTGCTAGTGTGGCAAATCTTCTCCATGCACTAGTTGCTCCTTGAGTAATGTGGGACTGTGGGAAATTTCAGAGAGATTTTTTACAGGGAAAGTACAACTTCTAGTGATTGCTTATATACTGGGCACCACTAACCACCACTGTTTGAAGGAAATGCAGCCTTAAATACAAGTAGAAATAAACAAGTTTTAAACTAGGTATGTCTACAGGCCAGCAATTTCCAGCTCAGATAGGTGAAATCAGCCTTCTCCTGCCACACAAGTGCAGACTTTAAACATCTTAATGTAAAATGGCAGGTTTGGAGCTTGTGTGTTAGAGAACCACAAAAATAGATGCCAGAAAGAACTGCAAACAGCAGATACAATGTATTTAGAGTATTAGGATTGCAGAACAGCAGCCCTTACGACAGTAGAAAATTGCAACTTAAAACTCAGCAAGTGCAGGAAAAACAATACATAGCACAGACATATTTGAGAATGAGAATGTTACCACCTTTCTCTGTTAGTAACAATGGTATCCTTAGCTTAATTTGACTTTGGGCAGTTGTTCTCTATTACTTGTTTTATGTGAATTTTTAACTTGTGGATACATATCCCTCCTTTTTTGCATAATGCCTGCTATGGAGTTCTCTTTATGTGATATTTCATAGCCTGTATAGTTGTTCTGAAACCAGCAAACTTATATGACTATTATTGCTGTTATACCACTCTGATTTGGATCCCAGGACATGGCCAAAAGGGTCTGTGATCCAGCCCACATACTTAGTGAATAAACTAAAATAAATAAAAAAGAATAAATAAACTGTTCCAAAAGGAAAATCAGGTGTTTGGAGAGAACAGTCCTATTAAATATCATCAATTTGGAAGCCCACTGAAGAAACCAGTCAGATGTATGGACTGTATGAGTGTTTATCAATTATGATTAAAGTTATGTTTATTACGATGCCCATTGAATGGGTAGAAAAATCCTGTTTCATGTAAAACCTGTGAAATGCTTAGTATAAAGTTAAATATAAATGTCTAAAATAATGAATACAGTCATATATGTAGCCTTATAGAATTACATATATTAAGTACATATTATGTATAGAAATGGGTATTTAGTATGTAGTGTGTGTGTGTGTGTGTGTGTGTGTGTGTGTGTGTGTGTGTGTGTGTGTGTGTGTGTGTGTGTGTGTGTGTACACATATATGTGTATGTATAAAGATAGATATCTTTAAATCTGCTAATATCTGGCCGCAGGATGTTGCATGTCATGTGTTACACTTTCTTGAAGTAGTCTGAAAGCAGTTTAAGTAAACATCTCATGGAGGTTAGTACCTATGCTGCTAACAGAGCTTTCTGACAAAATTCAAACATTGCAAAAGAAGAATGAAGACAAAGACACATCCATGCGCACACACATACACATAAAAATACAAATGCTAAGACTACTAGAAGAGGAAGAGTGACTTCCCATAAATCCAATAAAGTGAAAATGTGACTAGAAGGTGGGTTGTAACAGCATTGCTGAAGCTGTCCCCAGCATTACTTGTAGCAAAAATCATGCAGTTGTATTACTTCTTAAAATTTCAATATAACTTCTGCAACCTTGACAGTGTCCTGAGTTAGTACTCATGATGTTTTATTTATTTTACATTTGTTTACCAGGAAAGTCCAACTTGAAACAAAGCCAATTATCAGCAGAGGCCCACGGAGAAATGCTCCAGATGCATGTCTTTGTAACATGGGAGGAAACTGGGGCACCTGGAGGAAACCTACATGAATACAGGGAGAATATGCAGACTCCATACAGAAGGCACTCCAGCTAAGACTCAAACTGGAGAACCTCTTGCAGGGTTACCACCTGTCCAACTTAGAGAGGCACAGTCCCTCTTTGGGCAGTTGCATCCTGCAAAAAAATTGTAAAAATGGCAAATGTCCTGATATATTACGGCAACATTATTTCCTATATTTTATGTAATAGTTGCATAAAACAGTTATTCTGTTTTATGTAATAGTTTCATAAAACATTTATTCTTTACGTGAAACACCTAAATGTTATAAGAAACAGAATAAGCAGCTAAAATGCTACAAGAATAAGCTTTTACTTAGGCAAAAAAGTGAAGCTTTGTCCCTTGTACTGGCCGTGGGTATGTTTTGGCCTACAAAATCTAATGTTTGTACCACAATTGTTCCACTTTGGGCATTTGAAAAGGTGGTAACCCTAACCTCTTGCTGTGAAGTGACAATGCTCCAGCTGTACTACTGCACCTTCCGATAATTACATATTCATTTGTGGTATGAATGGATGTATTGTTTGGAAGCAGAATTGTACATTTGATATTTGTTGATATTTGATGGTTACGTTGTACATCAATAGAGTGTTACTTAATGGTTGCGTTGTTTAAGGAGTAGCTCCATGGATGTTGGCTGGTTGCTTTGCTTCTGTTGAGGATGCATTCATGCTTGTAAGGTATTTAATCTGGACTGGATAGAGATTGTAAACAAAAAACAAGCTACAAATGTATTTTTAACATGCACATACTTCAATGATGCCATTAACGGAGATAAAATGAGAGGCAATAGAAGTGAGTTTGGCTTTAGCTAAGCTTCTAGTAACTGTGTGAATTGAACCACAAAAAATATTTTCTGCAAAAAAATGCTAATGGTCCCAGTTTCATCATAATGTAAAAGATTAATGCACTTAAAACATGTCTCACACATAATGCTGTTTTCATTGTGATAGTACAAAAGACAGTAGAAAAGGCTGTTAATAAAATATTGAAAAATGGACAAGAATGATAAATTAAACATTAGAAAACATTAACATTTGCAAAGTCTGAATAAGGACACATGCTCTGAGAATTTCATTTTGGTAAATTAATGATTTAATTCTACTGTGGTATTGCATGTTGTTCATTAATAATTATGAGCAGATATTCCTTAATCTTTATCCACTATATACACACACGCAAAGAAAAAAAAATCTTAAAGGAGCTCATTGCATAAATACTGGCTCATGAATTCTGTGTGTAGCAGTAATAGGCCTATAAATTTGTGACAGTTGCTGTGCACCAAACAGCTGCTCAACCATAGATCAGAGTGATTGGTTTCCTCCTTTATGTGTACTCATGCTGCTGTGTAATGATCACTGCTTTTCATATGATAATCTTTCAAGTCTCTGGTTATCCACATTCTTGCTGTGTGATATGTACTTCTTCAGGACTCTTGTGCTGATCAGTGTTACCTCTGCTTATGCTGTATATTTCTTTCAGCTATAAAGAGCAGCAAAACTACATAATACAAAGCTTTATGGGTAATATATAGGTCCCCTTATACAGTTCAGAATGGTTTATCTTTCAAAGGTACAGAATATATTGCAGTCTCTGAATGCAAGTGATGTAATATCCAAAGACAAGACAGAAAACAGACATTTATCCCTCCTTTGGACTCACTATTCAGCCATAGCTGAGCCCTAACCCTGGGACACCCCAGCTTGTGAGTATATAATAGCTGATTTGTGACAATTTAATGGGAAGCATTCCTGTTAAAATTCACTATAAATGCATGATACACATTTGGAATCTCTTTGTTTTTTTTATTCTTAACTTATTGTTTTGTAAGAATAGTGCAGCTGTAATATTCAGGACATCTCCAGGCATAGTCCCAGATTAAATCAGGTGCCCTTTTCAAAATCTGCTTCTGGCTGTTATTTGGGAGGTGAGGATTGCTGCTATATTTAAGGATTATCTAGTTTACCATTTTCACAGGAAGAAAAGCAGATCATATGGAAGAGAACAATAAAAGTACTTTTTTGTCTGAAGGCTTTATTGCTTTGCATTTCTTTATTTTCCTGCAAGGTAATCCTTCCGTTGAAAATATTCCTTTCCTGCAAGAATTCTTGTTTTGACAGACCCAGAAGGACCCATCCCTAATCTAACTGCAATTTTCCTTTAAAAGCTTGCTGATTTTCTTTCTGGGGAACACAATGTTGCACTTACTATTCAGAAAGTTTTTCCCTTCTACCAGAAGTTCTGTAAATTACATAACCATCTGCTGTCAACTAATTCACAAAAACATATCATGGTAACATGCTATCTTTGATCTGAGGGAGAATTGTGTAGGTAAGGACAGCTATATTTTATTAATTTTTCTTGCTGGACTTTTAAACTTTTGCATTATTACTGAGTAGACTATATCGCATAACATTTGTGTTTCTAAATATCTATCATTTTAGGCAATGTCTCAAGGACAAAATTCCCAACTTAAAAGCTCCATCTAAAAACAACTTTGAAGTTATGCTGATATATGCTAGGAGTCTCAAAAGGAAAATCCACTCACTGGAAGCCATCCTCACCTTGGAAGATGCAGACATTTGTGCAGTCACAGAGATCTGGTTCAACTCTGTGGAGAGCTCCCCAGCCATACCAGGTCACACCTCCTTCCACACATTAAGACCTCAAACTGAAGGCATCAAACTAAAGGAGGTGTTGTATCAATATTCATTAAAAATAAATACACCTCCAGATTGGTTAAACAGTACGATACCCTGGAGACACTTCAGGTGCAATTAACTGCTGGCAGGACACCTATTCAAGTCACTGCCAGCTTCAGGACCCCCTCCATGAATTAGGACACCTTCTCTGCCTATTTGGATCAACTTGAGTCTATCAAGATACATCCAAACCCCATGGTTTTCAGTGAGTTTAACTACCCATCCATTGACTGGGTAAATTACTCATGTTCAAATTCACTTGCCCAAAGGTTCCACGACTTTGTTAACTCCAATGCCTTGGACCAGCTAATTGACACTCCCACAAGAGGTGCCAGCATCCTAGATTTGGTGCTTACCAATATGGGGGACCATTGTAGCATCCCCACTGTGAGGTCCTCCCTGGTAAGATCTGACCACAGATTGGTCTCATTCAAAGTAACTATCACACCTGACCCCCACCCCCCTCAGCAGCAATTAAACTAAAAACCTTCTTCAAAACAGATTATAACCTCTTATGGGATGGTATAAATAGCTTCACTGCACCTCCTCCCTCAGATGGAACTGGCGACTATGCCAAGCTCTGCATCATTGCTTTATACAAACACCTGTATAACTGCCTTGACTCAGCTGTACCTGATAGCAACAAAGCAAGCTCCTCAAGGAAGAGCAAACCTGCCTGGTGGACAACTGCCATTAACAGGCTTTACAATAATAATAAGAAATTGCTAATAATAAGAGTGATTGGTCCCTCCTAAACTGGTAACACTCCCTCCCCAGCTTAAGCAAACAAATAAGACTTCTTGTAAAGTCCTCCAAAGCAAACTATGAGTCCAAATTATCTTCCTCAACAAAAGAGAACCACAAGGCATTCTATAGTTACATCCATAATCTGAATGGAAAGGCCCAGATTTCTACCGAACTGGTAGTTAATGATAACACATATACTGAGCCTGAGGACATAGCTGACCTGCTCTCTGACAGGTTCTGTGAAAACTTCACTCCCCTGTTCCCGCCACACATACCCCATGACATCCCTACCACTTGTCCTCTACCCTGTATCTCTAAAGAACAGGTAGTAAATGCCCTCTTTAAGGCCAATAGCACAGCATCTATGGGACCTGATAAAATTCCAGGCTGCATCCTATACGGGCTCCAACATGAATTAGCAACAACATTGGTTACTCTTTTCAGTCATAGTCTAAGCACCGGCTTTGTACCAGCTGAATAAAAAACAGCCACCGTTATTCCCTTGAACAAAGGTGGTGCTTCCACTGACCCTGGGAACTATAGACCTATTAGCCTGACTAGCCTTATCTGCAAGGCCATGGAATGAATCATCATGGACCTTATCAACAAAGATATAGGTAATCTCCAAACACTTGACCCTACTCATTTTGGATTTGTCAAAGGGAGATCATGCCTGTTAAACCTAGTGAACTTCTCTGAGACAGTCGCCAAGGCCCTGGATGAGGGGGGAATCTGTGCATACAGCCTACCTGGACATAGCCAAGGCATTTGACAATATCCCCACACATCCATCATTGACAAACTCACCCAACTAGGTATTAACCCTTATATTATTAGATGGGTCACTAACTGGCTCACTGATACTCATATAGTTAAAATACAGGAATCCACCTCCAACAACAGATTTGTAACCAGTCAGTGGTGTTCCACAGGGATCAGTCCTGGGAACTCTACTGTTTGAATTTATTTCTCTGAAGTACAAACAGTTTACTGATGACTGCAAACTGGGAGAGGTAATAGAATCTCCAAATGATGTCAATATCCTACAAGAGGGTCTTATACAAACAAAGTATTGGCACCAAAGTCATGGCCTTAAACTCAATTAAAAACAATGTATTGTCATTCCTTTCAGTAAAAGAGATGTTCTTGCTAACTACTGCATCAATAACAACACCTGAAGTATGCCCTCAGTGGTGAGAGTCCTGTGCACACAGGTTGACAGCAATCATACCTTTGACCACCATGTCTCCACAATGGTAAGAAGGGCATTTTATACTGCTCATCTCACAAGTAAGGGCATTGCCTCCAGTAAAAAAAGAAGTTATAACTTCCCTATACTCTTCTCTCATCAGGCCAATAATTAAGTAAAATGCCCCTTTCAGTATGTACCTTTCCAAGCACCTGCAGCAACTGGAGAAACCTCAAAGGCTCCTCACAAGGAAAATTCGAGGTCTTCAGCATCTGTCCTATGGGGATCATCTGAAATCACTGTCACTTTACTCTGTTTCATACAGACTACTCAGAGGTGATCTCTGTCTTGCATACAAGGCAATCTCTGACCTGCTTTACTAGAAATGCTGCGTATCTGTAAGTCAAATGGTACACAGGTTCCATAGTCTAAAGACCTTATGTTGGTATGCGCCATTAATAAAACCTGCTAGAGGGACAAATTTGTCTCCCAAAGGTTACTACACCTTTGGACCAGACTCTCGCTTCATGTCAAACAGAGCACCTCATTGGCCCTTTTTGAGCAACATCACTGTTATCCCGTATTTTCTCAACTTTTTGATTACTATCTTCACTGTGTTGTATGGTATATCCAATGCTGTGGAAATTTTTGGTACCCTTCTCCTGACTGATACCATTCAACAATGAGATCCCCTGGATGTTTTGTAAGATCTCTGTGAACTATGGCTTTTGCTGTAGCAGGCAACTGAGAAAATGTCAAGAAAATTCTAGTAGGACAGCTGAACTTTATTTGGGGTTAATCAAAGGCTCTTTGATTGATGACAGGTGTGTACCCAAGAAGACTGAATGTTGCAATTTAATCAAAAGGTGTTTCGACAAAGTATTAGTTTAAGGGGTATCCATACTTATGCAACCAGCTCATTGTACATTTTTTATTTTTTATATTTTCCCCTAACAGATTTGTTTTTCAATTGAATTGTACAGGTTATAGGTCACATTAAATGTGGGAAAAGTTTTGAAATGATTTATTGTGGTCTCATTTTTTTTATTTCACAAAAACCTGGCATTTTTAACAGGAGTGTGTATACTTTTTATAGCTACTGCATATGATGTGACTACTTAATGGACTTACTGTAACATTTAGTGCAGAAGTAAAAGCAAGTCATTTGTTTGAATGTATAGAAAAGGCAATGATACAAACAGGAGTAAAATTAGAAAATCGTCAGGGCAGGAAAAGGTGATTCTGAAGCAGCAACAACATAGATTCTTTAAGATAACCAAAGGGAGATTGGCTAAAAGAAGTGAGAGCATGTAGATTTCTAATATTCCAAAATAGTGAATTTATACTGCAGGTGTTAGCTTGGAGAAGCATTATTTTGAAATGGCAAAACGAGTTGTTTACATAAGGTGGTTCATGCAGAAATAAGGAGGTAGTAAGTAACTATGTTTGAAAGCTTGATGACTGAGGGAGGCAGTAGTCCCTGTTAAGAAGCTTGCAAACTTGCATTACTAAAAGTAAATCTGTTTCAGCTGATGTTAATATTAGACAGTGATTTATTCTGCTGATTATAAGACTGTATGGATTTTATTTAGGGATTCTTTGTAGGAAAATTGTTGCACAATTAAGACGTATAATGAGTGCAAGGTTGTATTCAGATTTAAGAATACTGTTTTTTGATAGTGGACATCTGTCTGTCTGCTGAGAATGGCAAGATTTGCTAGCTTATAGTCAAGTTACAGTTGACAAAGAACCCTAATGATAGTTATTTTGACCTGTTTATGGAAAGGAAGTAAAGAATTACATAAAACACCAATGTATTTATAAGATGCAGTGAAGAATATGATATTTCTCCCTGGGTCAGTGATTGTTAAGAGGAAATATCACACTTTTAGATTTTCTAGGATTCTGTATAAACTGTTTTGACAAAATAGAGATTGTCCATAGATCTGCAGATACATGGCTCTGTGATATTCTAAATAACACTTTTATATTTTCAAGGGTTTTGTGTAAACCTTTTTGCATATCAATAGCAGAAATTGTAAAAAATCAGTTTGAATGTGTCATTTTTTACTGTTGAAATTATCTGAACTTTTTAATACTACACTTAGTCACAATTTACAGTGGGACAACATTAATATAGTTCTTTGGACTATAGCTAGACAATTATATTCTACCTGCTTTCCTTGTTTTCCCTAAAAGTGCTAGTAGTGCAGATATCCTTAGATTAGTGAATGCAGTCATTGTAACTCGTACTGAATAGCATCAACACCCCTCCATCTAGGGCTTCTTCAAGAATAGTTTAATCGGATAGATAACAATGTTTGGCACTATCTCTAACCAGGGCTGCCATTCAACATGCATTCTCTTTCCTTGTTCCAGAAAGGACTGGTAATGCTAAATCACATGATTGTGTACTAAGCAACTCATTATTATGCATGGATTCAGTAGTCAGCAAGGTAGAACATGGTCCCAGGAAAGAAACAGAGCATCTCTCTGGATGCACATACAACTGATGACCATGTCACCTATTTTCTCTGCAAGGAACTAAATCTTCTCTACCTGAAAATCCCTACTACAGAACTGTTAGAAAAAGAAGCTTTCTCCGAGCTACAACAGCTTCCTGGGATTTACAGGATTACCCAGGTTTCAGCTCTGATAGAAGATATGCAGTTCTGCTTCCAAAATCTCCAGCTCCTTATGCATATGACAGCAAAAGAGGCTTATCTTATGGTACAAACTAATTAATGAAGAAAATATTTGGCAATGGCCATCCTTGGAGAGAATGTATCCTGTACCTCGGTGTGATCATGTTACACATCTCCAGCTTTTACACCAGCACAAAGGCATTGTAGTATATTTACAAATTACCCACTAGACACAAGCCAAGAATGAACTCTTCACTCATAGGTTCATAGGTAGGTACTAGGCTATCTGCCCGAGCCAGAGTGTATCGGCTTTTGCCGCCCCATTGATTAATTAACTGAGCCTTTGTCAAGCAGAGCCAATTAAGTGATCCCAGGGGTGTATTTTCTGTTACCCATCCACTCATCAAGGTTTCTCTTGAAGAGTGTTAGTGAGGGGCTCTGCCTAATGTAGTTAGGAATTTTGTTCCAAAGCATGGGGAGTCTCTGTGACAGGAATCTATCCCTCCAGCATGTTCTATTTATTGTTGTGGTGAGGTTTAGCTCACTAGAGTGTGTGGCTCGCAGTGACATGGATTTCTTTAGGTGGAGCATGTCCATCAGTTCTGAGTTGGACATGGCTTTGCAAGTCAGGCAGAGATCACCTCTGTATAAGCGATATGCCATTGAGTACAGCTGGAGTTTTTTCAGTCGGGCTGCATAGGAAATATGTTTGAGGCCAGTAATCCTCTTGGTGAGGTGCTTTTGTGGTCTTTCCAGCTGTTGGAAGTGTCTTGTGAGGTACATCCCAAATGGGGCATTGTACTCTATGATGGGTCTGATGAGTGATGAGCACTATAACCTCTTCATTTCTAGATGCAAACCCCTTAGTAATTAGATGGGCCACATAGAAGTAGTACATCTAGTATTAAACAACAGTGAAGGCACTATGTAAACTCATACTGAACAAATCATGGAACTAATGGAAACTCTAGATGAACATCTTGAAGATTAAATTTCAGGAGAAACCCAAAGCCATATCTTTGAGGCCATAGCTTTCTCACAATTGATAACATCTCTTTTTCAAAATCTTCCTCTCCATGCAGATTGCTGAAATCATTTCAAATATATTCTTCTGAGTATTGCAGCTCCCACTGGTGGGGTGGGGATGAAATACACTGTCAAGTCTCAAAATGTGTGTTGGAACTGTGCAAAACCTGGATCAGTCTCAGTAGAGACAGAGACTGAGTTATCCTTTACAGCTTTAAATACAGAATTTGAGGGGACCAGAATACACAGTCTTCACAAAACCCAAGCAGTGTGTCAATCTCTGAAGAGATTATAGGATGTTATAGGTTCAAATTCTCATTACTGCACAAAATGCATCTGTGAGAACTGGATATTCTTCCAGGATCCCATGCTTGTACAGTGGGATTAGAAATTTGGGAAAGATATAATGTAGAGCTTACAAGCACTGGTGCCACGGAATAAGAGTCTAAATCTGACTACAATGGCTTAAATTCCAGCCATGCATTCCATATTTGTTTGGACGTTTTGAAAAATCCTTATTAAATGACTGGTGATAATTATCATATTCTCAGGCACTGTGACAGACTGTCTGGTAACTGCCAGTGATCATTTATCTCTGTCTGCTAACATTCTATCTTTGCTATACTGCTGTCATTTTTTTTTCTTCATTAGAGGTTTATTTTATATTCTGTGATCTCTTTCCCAACCACATTGTTTCTTTCATTTATGTTTGATACGTGTATAACTTAATTCTACTGCAGTTGATTTAACACAGTTCTGTTTATGAACTGGCTGTTTATAATCTTATACCTGCAAGTGGTGCTACAAGAATGTAAAGTCTCCAAAATATGTTCAATGTTTGTAAACAAGGTCATGAAAATATTTTATTAACCTGTTCTAGTACTTAGACTCTTTCTGAAGAATACCATAATAACTTCTTTATACATGATTTCAATAAAAGTGTGGCCTTCAGTAATCTGCAAGCTATGCATATTTTAAGCCTGAATAAGATATTAAAATCTTACTATGTCTGTGGCTCATCCATGTGGTCTTACATTCCCCATAATTATTAAATACTCAAGAAAGTTAAGTTTCATACATAAAAATGACTCAATACAAAGGTCTATGTAGTATCAAGGTATAAACCAATACATAGCCATCTAATGAATAGCTCATTTTGTAGGAGAGGTTATTTATTTGTTAGTCTGAATACCTGTATTTGTTGGCTCTAGCTCTCTCTCTCTCTCTCTCTGTGTATATATATATATATATATATATATATATATATATATATATATATATATATATATATATATATATAGAAGAGGGAGAGGATGATATCCTTTATCTTTCTTTTGCCTCCTCCCTCCTTCCTTCCTTTGGGCTGGTCTAACTATTTTATCTTTCTATGTCCTAAATCTTGAACAAGTCTTTATGTTAACAAATATTCTTACATAAAACCTGACAATCTATGCATACTGACAACACTGATATGCATACCCCCCATGTTTAACACAATTATATACAGCCCATGTAACTGTTATTTTTAATTGAAACTGTAAATGATGAACCTGATGTCAAGGATGTCTGAATAATGGAACTGTTGCTCACGAGCCTGTATAATGAAGCTCTTAAAAAAGGTACTGCTCAGTCTGACTTTCGCAGTAAGCAATTGCAAATAAATAAATAAATAAATAACTAAATTGTTGCAGAGAAGGCAAAATAATTATTCTGTTTAGGCTCTTGAAATATAATATATGCCAAAGTACCGCAGATAAGGGCAATGCATTTATTTACTGAGATTGCCTGACTGGACATCAACAGTGACCCCTTTTCATTGGAAGTCTGGGGAGAAAAGCTCCATCAACGTTACAGTGAGATAGTGGTTATACACAAAAGAAGGCTTATCAGCTGAGAGATTAGACAGAATTGATGTTATACATGGTCATACATATCTAGCTGTGTAGTAATACACGTATAATGAAATAGTTGGCAATAATGAAAGAGAGTCAAATGGTCTTAATACTAATAGTACTAAGGGAGTTAAATATACAGATGGGCAAGAAACTTTTTTTCACAGGAAGGGACCTCAAAGACAAAAATGGAATCAGCAGAAATACCTGGACAATTTTCAAAGGAAGTGTAAACACACAAGTAGAACAGACATAGTTAAGGTCAATACCATTGTCCACAGTTTGAATGGTTTTAATAAATATAATTACACTGCCAAAGATATTACAGTAGATCATTTTTCTATTTTTTCAAAGGGGTTAAAATTTGTCCCTACAACTAAATTAAATACAGTAGACACAATTTAAAAACTAAACTGTGTTTTAGGAAGTTAAATTTGGCTTTGTTTTATAAAGATAAAACGCACAGTAATCAGTCAACAGGTGGGCTCAAGAAAAGAAGTACTTGTAACCCTCCTTTGAACCCCTTTCTAGCCATGGTAGAGAGAACTATTGTGGATGATATATATAAGCTTGAAATAGAAGAAGATGAAAATAAGACTAGGGTATTCAATAACTTAACTAAAATGAGAGATTAGTATTGGATGAGGTGAATAATGACACTTTAATCAGGATTATAAAGCCAGATAAGGGTGGGAGGACAGTATTGTATGATTCAATAGAATACTCCAAGGTCATTTTTGATCTAGTAGATAATGAAAATTCTATTTCAGTTTCAATTAATGAAATTAATATTAGTTATAGACATATAGATGCATTATTGGAAGAATATTTTCTGGATCAAAGGATATCTCAGGATTTATATATTTTTTTAAATGTGAGATTTCCACTGTTAGCAACACTTTTGGGTTACCAAAAATTCACAAAGATGTGGCAAGAACACCTTTTAGAGTTTTGTCTCAGGAAAGAATTCTGAAACCTATCTGTTGGGTATTGTTATTGACAGATGGTTAAAACCTGTTTACAAGATGTTTGAACATTTAATTATTGATTCCTTGGATTTTTTGAGTAGGCTAAAAAACAACCTATGGGCTGAAGATATAGCCTTCCTTACTGTGGATGTAGTGGATTTACTTTCATCACTTCCAAAGGAAGAAGGTCTCGACCTATTTTATGATGGTATTTGTAAGTTACATTTTTTAGACACAGGCACAATGGATTTAATTAGAGACTTGAAGAGTTTGATATTAGAAAGCAATTTTTTTTAAAAGCAAACATTTTAAACAAATTAAAGGGGTAGCGATGGGAACACTCTATGGAAGACACCTGTGTTAGAAATTAATAATTTTATGAAATATTTATATAGTTCTTACACTTTTTTTAAATTTAAACACAGTTTTAGTTCTAAAAGTATTAAGTTTTTGAATACAATGATTTTCAAAATGTATACAGAATTTAGGTCTAGACTGTATAGGAAGCCCACTTTCAGCAGTAGGTATTTGCAATATAATAGCAGCCACCCATTGCGTCAAAAAAGAGCATAGTTAAGGGGCAAATGATTAGAGTAGCAAGGATGTCTTCAGAGTTAGAAGATGTTAAAGTCGAGTTGGATTTTATTACTAGGTCATTTTTAGAAATGAGTTACCCATCAATTTTTTGAATGATATAAAGGAATACACATTGAAACAATGGGGTGCTACCTAAAAGACACTTTTAGGATCAGGTTTACCACCGTTAGTTCATACATCACGATCTGTTAATTATGGGAGAGCTATGATATTGGGTTATGGCAGCTACACAAAAAAGTTAAACAGATATTTTTGGACAGATGGCCAATGTTGTCCAACAACTCGGAAATCTCAGATATTATTGGGTCTTCACCCATATTTGTGTTTAATACATATTCTAATTTGAAACAGTTTTTTGAATGTGGTGGATACTGTAGGAACACTGTTAACATAAATGGGACGTACAAGTGTGGAGCTTGTAATCAGTGTCAGTACATTTTGCAGCTAGATTCAATTACATTGGACAATAGAACACGAATAAAGATTAGTTTATTCAGAGGTAATTGTTTGACAAAAGGAGTAATATATTTGGCAAAGTGTTGTGAATGTTCAGTGTTAACAGATAGAGCTTTGAGGAACAGGATCTATGAATGCATATATCAGAATAAAACAAAAAATATGAATAATGCTAAGTGTGACACCCCTGCACTGGCCCAGTAATAAAGGAGCCTCAATCCTCACCAATGGCAACAGCTAGGGGATGTACACATAGGGAGGATGACAAGTACACACAGTGTAAAGTACAATTTCCCTTAAGAGCACACAGAGATCATAGTCTGGGGCTGACTTCTCCATTTTTCTCTAGATCCCCAATAAGACTCCCCACTGGCACAGCTATAGGGTTAATATCTCAGCTGAGGGGCCAAGTCAAGACCTCCGGCACCCTCTCTGTCCAACTGGTGCTTCATGTTCCTGCTGTGTACACAAACACACACACACACACACACACACACACACACACACACACACACACACACACACACACACACACACAAACACACACCTTGGGAAGGCTGGCACAGGTTTACTAACTATGCCCCCTTCTGCCCAGACTATAAGGTAGCTTCCACTGCCACCAACCCCTACTTATCAGCTACTATAAGGCCCTTACAAAAGGTGTCCAATCCTACTGTGTAATGTTACTAATAAGCTAAATGGTAGTCTGACCAAGACTTGCAAGGCTATTTAGGAGTGGCCTGTACAATGTCACTGAATAGATATGCAAGCAAGAGCTTAAATATGTCTCACAAATATCAGCCACAAAGATATGTTTAAATATATTTAATAATAAATAATAAAAGAACAAGACAATACTCAAAAAAATCAACACAGTAACTTTAGAGTTCAAAATCACAGGAAATATTTTAAAACAACATGGCAGAACAGTCTGAAATAAATACAGAAAACATCTAAACTAATCTTTACTATATTCCTGTCTATATCTAAAAGAGTTCCTATGCCCTAAAAAAAACTTACTTACAGAGGAAGGCAAGTGCAGATGGTGATCAGAAGTGGATGTTCTTGCTAGGTCCAAGACAAAAGACAAAATGCACAGCCTCTCTCTCTCTCTCTCTCTCTCTGATAGACTTCTTAAATTAATATCACATTTTACTGCTGTGTTAGCTTGAATGACATCACTTTTTGTCACCTAACTTCAGTTCTCAGGCTAAAACAGAAACTAATAAAATGCAACATCTCTGTGTTAAAATACATATCACTTAGGTGTTTGCAGATCTTGGAAGTTGTAAAACAATAAAACACTTTTACATTTGAAACCTAGTAATTATTTCTCTTTCAAGACAATGCAGAAACTTCTAGCTCTAGACATTGTGTCTGCTACTGAACTAAAACTGAGAGATCTTTTGTTTATGGCAAGCTATAAAGTAATTTAACCCCAACTATTCTTACGTTTTGTGGGTTAATCTTCTGTGTTCCAGCAGCCTACACTGTGGACAGTTCTGTATAAATCATATAAATCATATAAATTTCCAAAAATGACATTGAATTATTTACAAAATTCCAGATAGAGGGGCTGTCAGTATTTCCCTATATCACATTAAGCATCTTTCCAAAAGTAAAACCTGTGTTTTTTTAAATGCCCCATTAGAACAGGTTAAAACTACCAATAGAGGTGAGGATATTAAAACATTACTGGAAGGTAAAGAGATAAAATGGCAAATCAAATTGGCTGTCAACTTTCCCCCAGGTATTAATGATGTAATAAACTTGCAACCTATGTTAAAGTGGAAATCTGACAAGTATTCTTGAATAGAGATTATATTTTAAGTGACTTGTTTGCTACATATTGATTCTACATGGTTTTAAATGCTTTTATAAGTTTGTCATTCAACTTTAACGCTTAAATGACAATTATAGTTTATTTAATTTAAGGGGTTAATTGGTCATTTATCAGTATTCTTTCATGTATAAAAAGGGATTATGTGGTTGCATTATTTTCATTCTGAGAAAGTCCAGTTCAGTGGACGAAAGAGCTTAATTGTATGTTTTTTAAATGTGCTATTAAAACCTTTGGTTTTATCATAAGCTGACAGAGTCCAGAGCTTCTGTTGGTCTGGTGCATCTTTTTGAATTGTGTTTAGGGCTAATGATTTGAGCAGTTTAAAAGAAGGAAAAAAAATAACTTGATTTCAATAACATAGTGGCTTTTTTAGACAATGCAAAATTGACAAACATACAGACATAGCAAATTCAACTCAACTGAATCTCAGTGTTTTATTCCTCAATGCCAGCAGCCTAAACAAATCTGCATGTTCTCTATGCCTTGCTCACTAATGGGAATATAGACGTCTATGCAGTTACTGAGACACATTTTAAAGTGGCAGACAGTACCCCGGCAGTGCAAGGTTTCAATGCCTTCCACTCTTTTAGACCAGCAGCTGCACAGACAAGGGCTAAAGGAGGCAGTGTCTCAATATACATCAGTGAGAAGCATACCTTTAGGGTGGTCAAACAGGATGACTTGCTGGAGTTTCTCCATTGCAGATCATCACAGCTAAAATCCTGTACCATATCCTAACCAGCTATAGGTCACTCTCCATGTCCCAAGAAGCTCACTATGCATATCTGGACCGACTAAAGACACTTACCATCCAACCTAACACTCTACTCATGGGAGACTTAAATTGTCCCTCTATAGACTGGGAATCCTACATGGCCTCAAATCTACCGGCATAGAGATTACTGGACATTCAGAAATACAAACATCTTTGATGAAATAGTGAATACACACACTAGAGGTTCCAACATACTGAACCTCATGCTTACAAATATGGGAAAATGCTGCCTCCAGTGTTTTATCCTCCCTAATATGGAATGACCATAAAGCTGCCTCCTTTGAAATCAAAATCAAGTCCGTAATCCCATTAAAACCAGTAACAGTTTGGAAATATTGAAAGGCAAAGTATCTTTTATTAAATAATGGTTTGTCAAAATTCAGTGCCCCTTCAAACCCAGAGAATGCAGCAGCCTATGCTGAACTGCTCTCAGACACTCTGTACAACCATGTCTGTGGCTGGATAGAGGCTAGCTGTACCTACCAGAAGTAAGCTTAGAACTAGCCCCAGACACCAAAACCACCCTGATGGCATCCAAAATTAAACAGGATATACAATAAAAGAAAATAAAATATGGCAGACATCAGGAAGGGTAATTTCCATAAAGACAGAAATCCTCTTATCAAAGTAAATAGGCAACTAAGAAGGCTTATTAGGTCAAACAAAGTCAGCTTTGAAGTTAAGATAGCCTTCCAGATGAATGATAATCATACGGCCTTCTGCAGCTATGTCAAAAACCTCAACTGAAGCACACAGTAGTGTGCTGAACAGGTGGTTAATGGTGCCATATTGAGCGAGCCTAGCAATATAGTGAACCTGTTAGTGGACAAATTCTGTTCCACCTTTACCCCCCCCACCCCCACCCCAACCATCTCCTCAAACATAACTCCCCCAACTATAACATGGGAGCATATACTGACTGCACTCACTAAAGCCAAGAACACAGCCTCAAAGGGCTCCAGTAGCATCCTATGATGCCTGTTGAATATGACTTATCAAGGCCCCTAGAGTCATTCTTTATCTATAGTATTAAAACTGGAATGATTCCACATGAATGGAGGACTGAGACAGTCATCCCTTCATAATGGATGACCTTCAAAAGATCCCAGAAACTACCGACCCATTAGTCTGACTAATCTTATTTACAAAGCAATGGAAATAATTATCATGGAAACTATCAAGGACATAGGAGATCTACGGACACTGGATATATCCCAGTTTAGCTTTGTCAAAGGAAAGTCATTCTTACTGTATTTGTTGGACTTCTTTAAAAGGTCACTAATGTAATGGATGAAGGGAAAATGGTGCATATTGCCTATCTAGATCTGGCTAAAACATTTGATACAATACCCAACTCAGGCATTGCCAACAAGCCAATGGAACTAGCTATAAACCCCTGTATTAAAAGTTAGATAGCTATGTGGCTCACTGATAGGGCCCAGGAGGTTAGAATTAGTAAGACCACCTCCACAGAGAGGTCAGTCACTGGTGGAGTCCCCCAGGACTCAGTTCTGCACTCACTCCTCTTTGGCATCTACTTCTCAGATGAAAAAGACAATGTCAAAGGCCTTTGGCTAACCAAGTTTGCACCTGTTTGCAAACTGGGAGTAGTCATTAAATCCTCCCAAGAAGAGAACACCCTTCAGGAAGGTCTAATACAAACAAAATCTTGGTGCCAAAACCATGGCTTAAAACTCAATACTAAGAAATGCATTATAGTACCTTTTAGAAGTCTTCCACCCCAGGTAACTAAGTCATCAATAAAACACCCTCAAAAGTTGATTTACTAGTCAGTGATCTAGGAGCTCATGTAGATAATAATCTATCCTTTGACCAACATGTTTCCAAGGTAGTAAGAACCTCCTTCTATGCTGCTCAACTTATAAGGAAGTACATGTCATTTAGGTCCAGACAGGTCATAATACCACTGTACTGAGCCCTCATCAAGCCCACCATAGAGTATAATGCACCCTTTGGTATGTACCTGACCAGACATGGGCAGCAACTGGAATGTCCACAAAGGCTCCTTACAGAAAGAATACACGGTGTAAGCATAATGCCCTGCACTGATTTGACTCAAAGCCCTGTCTCTTTACTTGGTATAATATAGACTTGTGAGAGGTGATCTTTGCCTGTCATACAAGGCATCCCTGGACCCTATTTTTATAAACCTTTTGCAGATCCATAAAGCAAACTGCATCAGCACTACTAGGTTAAAATACCTAAATGTTGCTTGTGACATAAATAGGACATCTTGGAGATACAGATATGTTAATCAGAGTATTCCCATTCTCTGGAACAGGCTCCCCATCCAGGTGAAACAGAATTCCTCCCTATCCCTATTTAAGTGCAATTTGGACTGATGGATGGGTAATTAGAAATTCACCCCTGCTCTGGTTCCTATGTGTCTGATGGACAGAGGCAGTCAGGAAATCACCATCCATATAAGTCAAATTTGTGGGTTACATTTGGGTTGCACAGTTAGGCTTATAAGGGCCCTAGTGGCATTAGCCTAGTATACACATTTGAACCTATGAATCTATGTTGATAGAAAAATAGATTGGGTAGTCATAGAAATGGTAGAATACCAAAATAGAACTTTAATTTACAAAGTAATGATTAATACAGTAGATTTAGTGTAGGGTATATTTAGAAGTAGCAGTGAATAGAGATTGTTAGTGCAGGAAAGTTGTCAATGGTTGTGGAAGACACGGTCTACAAACTGCATTTAGTAGAATCTGACTGTGATAAGGATGGCTGTGTACTCAAAGTTAGCAGACCTGACAGTATTTAATGAATAATAGAACGCTGACAGTAACAGATAAAAAGGACTCTATAGATATTCCATCTTCACCTGTGAAATCCCGCGAGACATAGGTTTGTATTTCATAGTTAAGTACAAGGCTAGCTGCCCTTGTGGGCCATTTTAAGCCCATCCAATTTCCCTTTTGGTGATTGAATTAACCTATGCTATTTGATGTTACCCATCCTGTGTATGATAATTATGTATTACCCGTAGTGAGAATAAATGCATGGGATAAAGCATTTCAGAACTGCCTGTGTTGTTAGTAGTACAGGGAGCAGTCCTGGGACAGATTTTCTAATACCCATGCCTAGACCCAAGCTGCACTTGAATATGGACAGGGATTAGCTTTATTTTATGTGGATTGGGAGTCTATCCTAGAGCAGGAGTATCTTTTGTGAGATCTACCTGTATATAGTTCCATGGGTATTTTTACTATATAGATGAAGTCTGAAGGCTGTGTGGGTTAATTGTAGGCCAAGGATTACACAGCTTTGGATAGTTGACTATAGCAAGAAGTATAAAAGAAAACTACACACTGCTAAACATTAGTCATGCTGAAATCTTTGAAAACAGACAGACAGCTTGCTATATTTCCCATTGCAACCTACCATCACACAGTACAGTCTGCAGTGATCAGCCTAAGCAATGGATGCATTATCAAAGCGTTCTGAGGGCTGGAAGTAACTATTTGACTTCCACACTGTCAGAACTCTTAAGGCTGTTTACTTCTTGTAGTTTCTCATAATTTATACTCCAGCATTCAAGAACACTGTTTCATAGAATTCAGCATTATAAACATCATCATGTGTCCAGTCATCAAAGTTCAGTTTAAACAAATCTGTATTCCTAGACATTCTTCTATTAACTGTTATAACTTATAAGAGGAATGTTAAACTGCCTACCTGGCGTATTATTCATACAACATTTTATTGCTCTATTCTCTTCCATCTTTCTATAAATATTCTCAAATCCAGAGACAGGTGTGCTATTCTAAAAAGTAAAAATAGCCCAGCATGGTGCCTTTTGCTTCAGTGTCATCTTTCCTGTCTCATGTATATTAAACCATAAAGACAGCCCTAAATTACACTACATCTGTGTTTACCAATTCCTGGTTCAGCAATAAGAAATATACCTTTTTTTTTCCAGAAATGAGAAAGGTTTCATTGGAATGTTTTGTAGGAAATAGTGTAATACAGCAAAAATCTTGAAACATCTGATATCTAAATTAAAGTAAATGACCAGCAGAACAGCTGTAAAAGATGCATCAGAATCAATATTAGTGACTCACCAGGTTAAGCACTCTATTTTTATGCCAGGCACTTAGGTTCATTTTCCAGAACTAACCCTGCACTGTAATATGACAGCAGTGCTGAAGATAACATGATTCTTTAAGGCCCAGTGCCCTGGCCAAATGTTTAAATACCATCATGGTTTGTAACTGACCACATTAAACAATATGGCTCCAGTTAATTGAAATCATTTTGCTAGTGCTTTTTTTCCTCATTGAAAGCCTGAAAGGGGGTGTCACTGAAGTGTAAAGTCGTTATCATCCTGAGTTCTAAGGAAATAGTGGAATCTTGATTTCCATTTTAGCTTTAGCAGAGTTGTAGTAGTTATTGTTTAATATTTTAAAGGTAAAGATTTAGAAAACAAAGTAGACGCAGCCATGACTGGAAGACAACTATCTTTTAGGAGAAATGCGCCAAAGTGTTCAGTTCTAGGTGAAAGTGTAACAATGGCAGATGCCATTTATTGCAGTTTAAACCCTGTATATGTTTGAAGAATTCATTGTAGTAATTGGGAGGTACCCGCGGTGGTGGCGCTGCGGTAGCATTGTCACCTCACAGTAAGACGCTGTCTGGTTCGATTCTCAGCTAGAGTGTCTTCTACGTGGAGACATGCGTGAATGGGTGTACCTTCGTGGAAGGTTGTGCATCAGGCCTGGCAAGCCGGTATGTAAAAATCACTTGCCAATTATTAGCGGACTGGAGTTCCGCTGTGGTGACCCTTAACTGGGAAAAGTTGAAAGACACAAAACAAATTGTAGTAATTGGGAGAGCATATTCCACTCTAGGGATTAATGTATTAACAGCAGGTGTTGAAGTGATTATGGAGTTGTGGAATGAGAGTGATTATTGATGTTTAATTTGAGGGGAGATTATTTCAATATCAAATGAGAGCTTAAAGATGTATTTTAGACTTTTGGCTAAATGTACTGCTAAGCATATACATTTAGGATAAAAGCTATATTGGTTTTCGGTTTGCATTTTCTTTTCAAGTTTGCTTGGTTGTTCCTTTACATAATTGGTGGAGATAGATTAAAAATAAAAGAATTATGCTTTGGGATGGGGATGTGGGTTGAGATCATAAGTATTGCTGGGTGTTGGATTTGTGTGTATCTTGGGGACATTTTTGTAACATTTTGGATACTGGTGGTATCCCTACTTGGAATGAATTAGTAGTTGGAGTTAGTTTTGTCTGTGTAAGCTATTTATATACTTACTTAACATCTTTGCATTATTCCAGGTGATAGTAAGATACTACTTCAGGCCAGCATCTTACCTGTCTCAGTCACTGGCATAAGAAAGTCGTCTATACACTTCTGTATCCTGTCTTGGTTGGACTGACTAAGGACATTCACTGACCTCTGGGCCAACACAAGCTGCTAATTATATTTCCCAGTAAGGAGGGCTATTGTGGATTCTAGCTTCAAAAGAGAGTTAATTGTCACACTGTCCTTATCCACCATGGTGAGGGCAGTGTCACTATGCCTAAAAGTAGAGTCCTTAATTACTAATAATTTTTTTTGAGTAGTCATAGGAATAGTAGGCCTTTGAGGCTTGGTGTCTGCACTCTTGTGACTCTTTGATGCATTTGTACTGTTTCCTAATATCTGTGGTGGGAGGGAGGTGGTACAGTTTAGTGGCTGGGGTCTCTTATTTCCAATTCTAGGAGACTTAGACAGTGATTTCATAACCACCTCAACATATGTAAATGTGGTATAGGTGTTATATAATGCCTACTGAATATGTTAAAGTGTCAGAATGTGTCCTCTAACCTTTGTTAATACTGATAACTCTCTCATATTGAGACATTTGGTGTAAATACTTATAACTCTCTCATATTGTGACATTTGGTGTAAATACTTATAACTCTCTCATATTGAGACATTTGGTGTAAATACTTATAGCTCTCATATTGAAACATTTCGTGAAAATACTTATAACTCTCTCATATTGAGGCATTTGTTGTGCATACTTATAACTCTCTCATACTGAGACAGGAGATGTTGGGGCAGCTACAGGAGCGCTTGGAGGTGAGTTACAGATATAATGCTCAAGGACTGGCTAATGAAGTAGCAGTGCAGATAAATTAGCTTAAACACACAGAGTAGGTATATGTGTACAAATTTAAGAGATAGATAATGATGGTTAATTAAATATAAAATTATGAAATTGCAATGCAGATGACTTTAAACACAGAGGCTACCCAAAGACATAGCATTTGAAAAATGACTAGTGAAATAGCAATGTAGATATTCTATTTTAAACACAGACCAGGTGCCTTCATACAGATAAATTATCTGACAAAAAGTGCCAGATAAAATATCAAATAACACTGCAATGTAGAAAACTTAGTTTAAACACAGATCAGGTAGCTTATTTCAAAACAAGAGCAACACAGATAATGTATCTTAACACAGAGCATGTAATTTAGTTTTCTTATAGTGTATATACAGAGGAGGTACTTTGCTCAGATGAGCAGCAGTGAAGATAATTTACTTTGACACAGACCAAGTAACTTGGTTTCCAAACACAGGGCTATATGCATTGTATGGCACTCCAGAATTTCCTAGAATACTTAGAAAAAATATTTTACCAGATACTTCATTAACTAGGCTTGAATGGCATTGACAAAAAATAAATAAATAAATAAATAAATAAGATAATACATTGCAATGAAAACATCAGATGTCACATGACTAGATTAGTATATTACTGTACCGCACCACACAATATACCCGATCACCATATATACTATTTTACCAGAACATTTCAACAAACTCGAATACCACATTAAAATCAGAGTGTTATAAAAAGGCTTGGGTGCTACCAAAAACAGTAATAACAGTAATAGTATATCAGATCGTTTGGGGTTGGGAGTCTAAAATGGAAGGTAGCCTTGGGTAGTAAGGCAATATAATACTTTTATAGCAGTAATCAAACAATAAGCTAAAAGCTGGTTAAGACTGACGTCCAAAACCAAAAAACAAAACCAAACGAAATCAAGCTGCTTTAATAAAATCCAAGGACAATTTCACAATAAATAATTCCAGTAAGCACTTTCATCTGTAATAAGACTTCTTCAGACTGGAAGTTAACATTCAAAAACACAAATTTTAAGTACTTTAAAAGTCACATGACCACATTCTTAGTGTTTTAACCCTTTACGTTTAAGATACATAATAAAATTTTCTCAATTGTTTAGACCAGGGGGGTAGCAAGTATTGAGTCTAACCTGCCAACTATATTCCAGCCACCCCATGTCATCTTCTAGATTAAATGAAATTTCTATATTTTTTAAACTGTCCACTACAAGGAATTTAAAGTTAACTTTGCATGAACCATGTCTATAATGCTTCTCCAGGGCATTCCTTTCATCCCCAATAGAAACTGCATATTTATGTTCATATATTCTTTTGTACAATTCTCTTGTGGTTCTTCCTACATAAAAAAGATTTACATTCTAAGCAAAAAGTAACATAAATTACATACTTAGATTTGCATGAAAAGACCCCATTGACAGTTATTTTAACATTATTCAGAGAACATTCAGTTTTTTCCATGAATAGTTACACATATTACAGTTGTAGCACTTAGCCATTCTATTTCTGTCTTACCTGACTTTAGGTATAGTCAACTTACTTTGAAAGAAGTTTTTGAAATGTTTCCATTTTTTTTGAGTAAAGAGAGGCTTATGCCCTATAGTTTCTAGTAACTCAGTTTGTCCCCCAAACAATTTCCAATTATTTGTTATTATTTTTTTTATTCTCCCTGAGTCCAAGCTATTGACAATAGGCATTCTCACTTTGTTTTTATTTTTATTTACTCTACCTTTCCTGTTTCTTGTGCCACTTTGAGTTGTAACTTTAACTCTAATATCTGAGACTAATGTTTTTGGATAACCTCTTTGATAAAGTTTTCACAAAAATTGTCGCTTTCTATACCAAAATCTTCTTCCCTTTCTGTAAGGTCACTAATCCTTAACAACTATCCATTTATTATATTTTCCTTGTCTTTTGGGGGTGCATGCCACTCTAATGTAAGCACATATTATTTTTAACCTCTTTTTAAAGATTTTTGTTCCTAATTTGCTCTTGTCCTTAAAGACAGTTACATCCAAGAAATTTATTGTTGTTAAATCGGCAGGTAAATTCCAAAAAAGTGCACACACTGTTGATGTAGATCTTAAATTCACATAAGACCTCTTCCATTCCTTTCCAAATTAATAAAACATCGCCACTAAAATGATACAATGCCATGATATTATTTTGGTACTTATTATGTAATATATGAGTGGTTTCCCACCCATACATATGCAGGTTGGCATAGCTGGAGCTATTGCCACCCTCATTGCCACTCCATTTGTTTGGTGAGGAAAAAAATCACTATTAAATAAGAAGAAATTATAATTAAGAATAACATCAAGCAATTCCATTAGTATTCCTACAGTATTGTCAGAATATAACTTAGATTTAATTAATTCAAGCCTCACTGTCTCCATACCCTCATCATTAGGTATTACTGTTTGCAATGATTTTATATCTATAGTTACCAGTAAGTTGCTTTCTTCAACATAAATTTCTTTGATTTTTTCCAGGAAATCAAAAGTGTCTCTGATATATGTGTTGTTGTTAACCACTACCCTCTGTGTTTGTCTACATATATAGCCATACTTTCTGTTTTGCTATATAGACTAGAAACTATAGGTCTGGGGGGGGGGGTCATTTAGCTCTTTATGGATCTTTGGAATTCCAAAGATCCTACTTATTTTTGGATTCTCAATAGTAAAGTATTTTTTAGTACCCTGACTAATTCTGGCTGTATAAAACCATTCTTGTACGAATAAATCAATAAACGAATAAGCTTTCTTAATTTCTTTGAATCATACTTTCTTGTAAAAATTCACATCAGATAATAGGTCATACATTTTGTTTTCATACATTGTTCTATCTTGAACAACTATTGCTCCCCCTTTATCAGCTTTAAACACTAATAACTCATCATTTTTAATAAAATCAAAAAAAAATATTTTTCAAGAGCTTCAATAATTTGCAATTCACAACTATTCAGGAACATTTCCAACTCTTTTCTGAAGGGTGGATTAAATGTATTAGGTTTACAGAAATGTTCTCTCTGTGTTTCAGTAGCTTTAAAAAGAACTTAAAGTTTAACTCTCTTACATAGTCTCTAATACTGTTAAGTACTTCAATTTTTTCTGCCCTTCTGGCAGGCACAAAATTCCACCCTTTACTTAAAATACAGGATTCTTCTTGAGAAAGTTCGTAACTAGATAAATTCACTATTTTAAAAGAAACCGTACCTATGTTTTCCAGCCTTTGTTGTTCTTCTTCCAGTTTTTTTACTGCCTTCCGTTGTTTATATATCCTTTATTCGATGAAGAAGCAGTTACATGAGCCCATGTCTTATTTCCACCATTATTTTGCTGATATACATGCACAGGCTGGGTGGAAAGTGGTCTAACTGCTGTTTCTTGTGAATTACTGCTATTTTCTTTACTTATTTTTATCATAGCAGTATTTTTCTTTTTATTTTGATGCTTATGAACGTCAGCGGCACATGATAGCGTCTCCTCTTGGTTCCGTTGTTTATATAACAAACGCGCTGATCTCCTAACTTCATTTGCTTCACTGCTGCCATTTTCCACATCTCGTTGCTCCTGCCTGCCTTCAACCTCATTCTGAAGGATAAGGCTGTATGCAGACGCCATGCCTCCTTCATAGTCAGCACAGTCTTTCGCATACGTTTTAGTTTTCCTTTTGCACAAACCTTCATTAAGTTTAATTAAATGATCTTGTATGGTACACATCTTTGTTTAAAAACTGTCAAACAAAGTAGTCTGCTTAAGTTTGTTAAAACCAGAGTGGATTTTTTAATTTAAAATAACCATATTATTTCTGTTTAAAGAGACAAGAAGCTCCATATATTGCAAACCGGCTTTCTGATTAATGTCTAGCCATTTGTCCATAAATTCTTTGGTATAATCATTTCCAGTGGGTAATTTTGTCACCCTAAGATCCTTTGGTACCATTTGATTCTAAGACTGTTTTCAAAATAAATATGGTCCCATTGAAGCCATTTGAGCTTACTTAAGTCTCTTTCTAATTGTAAAAAAGCATCAGTCAAATTAAAGTTATAAAATTAATTTCTGCTGTTTTCTTTATTCTGCAGTGCATTCAAGGGTGGTGCCAGACAACCTAAAAGTACTTCATTGCTCCTGTTGCTCCCAGCACTCCTAGTACTTTGTCTTACAGTCGATGAACTTGCTGTCCCTTCTTGCTTTAAAATGAAGGAACCATTCGGAGTATCATTTAAAACACATCTGGCAGGCAGTCACATAAAGCCAGATTCAGAAGTAATAATTTGATTTGCCATATTACTGAACTTTAAGCCAAAGCAGTAATCAAACAGTAAGCTACAAGCTGGTTAAGACTGAAGTCCAAAACCAAAAAAACAAATCCAAAGGAAATCAAGCTGCTTTAATAAAATCCAAGGACAATTCCACAATAAATAATTCCAGTAAGGCTTCAGGCTGGAAGTTAACATTCAAAAACACACATTTAAATACTTTCAAAGTCACATGACCACATTCTTAATGTTTTAACCCTTTATGTTTAAGATACATAATAAAATCTTCTCTATTGTTCAGGCCAGGGGGTAGTAAGCATTGAGGCAAACCTGCCAACTATATTCCAGCCACCCCAAGTCATCTTCTGGACGATAATACTTTTATATCAGGAATGTGGAAATGGCCTTCGTACAAGTAGAAAACAAAGAACAGCAAGACAAGCTGAACAAGGAGGTATGCTTAGTGAAACTGCATAATGAAATTGAAAAGGATAATATGCACATTGTATGGTGTGATGGGATAAAAACATCACTAAGGGCTCATTTAATGGCAGTGGAATAAAGAAAGAAATAGATGAAAGATATTGAGCAAAGTACAGGAAAGGGAAGGCAGACTAAAACTACTGTAGGATTTAATCCCAACATATTAAAATGATAGAGACATTTTGATGAAGGAGGTGTAACTTTTAAAGGAAGAGTTAGAGCAGTTAATAATATCAGAAGCAGAGAGAGAATGTAAAACTAGAAGTGACTTTTGGAGGCTATGAATGGAGAAGAGTGTCAAGCAGACTGCACAGGTATATAAAGAAACATGTAGAGAACAATAAGTGGCCAGTATAAACAATAGCAAAGGACAAACATTAACTTTACCAGAACTAGTAAGGGAAGCTTTCAGACCATACTTTGAAAAAAATATATCAAAGATTTTAGGGAGGACAGATAATAGAGTGGTTCCAGAATGTAAAAACTAGTAAGTTAGTAAGTGAAGAGGATCGTGCCAAATTAAATAGACCCACTACATTACAGGAAGTTCAGCTAGCCATAGAGAATATAAAGTGAGACAAGGATCCAGGCCCATTTTGGGGGAAAGAAGGAGGTAGTATGAGTCTTACCAGGCTGCCATGAGCAGATTTGGAACAGACAGATACTGCTAGGAGTAATGAAACAGACTAGATTAGATAGAACAGATAAGGCAAAGTAGAAAGCAAATTCACTTTTGAATTTACATATAAAAATATGGGCAAAAATTCTGCCAAAGAGATTGGATGAAGGCTTGCCCAAAATATTGAGATCAGTACAAAATGGATTTATAAAAGGGAGACAGAGTATAGGTAACTGGTAGAATCTAGCAAGTTTTGTAAAAAGCCACCAAACTGGGTACAAAAAATTGGGATAATTTTGTTTGACATTAAAAAAGCTTTTGATACATTGAAATGGGAGATATTATTTGAAGTGCTACAGAAAGACATCGGAGGGAGAAGTTTAATAAATTAATTAAAATGCTATATGATGCCCCCACTTTTGATGTGGGAATAGGCAGAGGAGTATCTACAAAGCAAATAATATTCTGAGTCACTAGAAAGGGATGTCCATGGTCCTAATACCCAAGATTTTAGAACAAATACACTTAAGTGGTAAGGCTATGTTCCAGCTATAAGCTCACAGCTTCATTGTTTAGTATTAGGCAATCAATCTGCAGACCATTACAAGCCTAGCCATAAGACACTATTCAAAATTTCCCTCTAACCTCAAGTAGGGCAAGATGAGATTGACCATTAGGGAATTTGAGACTGCCAAGCCAATAATCCAGGTTTACCTTGAAGGTAGCAACTGTGCTGTACTACTTGACATGTACTGGAAGCTTGTTCCGGAGCATATGAATAAATTGGGATATGAATCTATCACACCGATGTGTCTTATTTATTTGTTGATGAAGATTTAGTTCTTTGTACCACATATTTGAGCTACCATTATTTCTGTGAAGGAAAAGGAATTCAAAGAGAGTTGGATCTTTTGATCTCTCAGGGATCAAAAAGCTAGACACATATCTTCATGGAGGAGTCTCCAAGAGATTTTGTACAGAGAAAGGGCAGCTAGTCTCTCTTGATAACTATGATCTCTGAAGCAACTGATCTTTTTAGTTCTGAATCTCTTAGGTCTCTCAAGTTATTTTATATGTTTAGACAAATATGCCAAGAGGTGCATTATATTCAGTAACGGGTCTGATGTGATATGAGTTAAGGGGGATTATGACTTCTTTGGATCTAGGGGAAATGCCTTTAGAAATGAAATGAGACAAAAAAAAGGCTTTCCAAACTGCTATGGAAACATGATGGTTAAATGATAAGGAACTATATACCAAAGACTGTATCTTGATGACAAAAAATTTAGATACGGTATTACCCTGGGCTTTTAATATTTTTGAAAGATTCCATAAAGTGATAGGACTGGAAATGAACTGAACTGAAATGATTCTGCTTAGAGAAGGAAAAGGTAAAGGCAAAGAAACAATCAAAACATGAGTAGACAAATGACCCCGCATACCTAGGATTGGAGGTAGGGCATACAAATGAAAGAACAGGAGTAAGAAATTTACAGACTTTATATAGAAAGATAAATGCACTACTACAGTGTGTGTGTCTGTGGGGAGTGTGGGGTAAAATTACTGTTAAGATTATAATCCCCCCTGCATTATACATGTAATAAGGTATATACGAGTGAGATATGATACAGACTTTACTTGAAGAGTAGGTGGGTGAGGAACATAAACACGGAGTGGCAAGGCAAGTGGTGCTAACTGTCATTAGAGGGAAGATGATGGCTGCTGATACACATCCTTTCCCAGGTTAGAATACATGAAGAAGTGAAGGAGGCTGAACTGTGGGGGGAAAGAAAAGTGGTTCTCTATAGAGGATCTATATGGTGAATACTAAAGGAGTACTGTGAAAAGATCTTAGCTAGGTGATATGATATGGAAAACACAAACAAACAAGAGAATTTAACAGCAGCTAGAGATTAAAGACAAAACAGCCAATCAAGTGCAGGAATGGGAGGAATTATAAACAGTTGGAGGAAGTTGGTAGAGTTGGATATTCTAAATAAGAATGGCAACAGGTGGGGGGGGTAGTGTACTACAAATTACAACATCAATATCAGGTTGGTAATGAATATTTTGAAACAATTAGTACATTGATAAAGGTATATGCAGAAAATATCAACATCAAGTAGGAAAGAAATAGTACGGAGGTAATTTAATATACAAGGGTATCAGACAAGGTAGGAGTGAGAAAAGAAAGGCTAGACTTGAGAGGTTATAAAAGGTGAAAGAAGCCATACATAAGGGTGCTATACACATTGAATGGAATCAAATATTGAAAAAATGTTTATCTTCATAGGAAATGAACTTATGTATGGGGTGAGCAGTTGAGGATACTATGTCTGCGACATGATACACCCAATAACATAATACAAGAAAGGGGAGATGTGAGAGTAAAGTGCCAGAGATGTGGTATGAAGGATGCAGGAATGTTGCATACATTTTGGAAATGTAAAAGGGCACAACTGAGATGGAAGCAAGAAATGAAAGGTTGAAAGGACATACTCAGTAAGCCTATAACATGGGCATGTGAAGTACTAGGGCTGTGAATAGCGGTGGGTGGACTAGCATGGGACAAGGAAGAGCTGAATAAAAGAGTAATGTTAGAGCTTGTTCCAAAGATGGTAACAGCAAGGGAATGAAAAAAAAAACACATGCAGCCAAAATTGGAAGCCTACATACAGAATACTTAAAACTGAAAAGAGTGGTCACACATTATCATAAACTGAATGTGATGAATAAAAAACAAAAAATTCACACCTTACTGGAACCTGAATAGCAGTGTCAAAGTATAATATAATATAGGCAATAAATGAGACATGCAAAGTTAAGAAACAGAGGAGATATTATGGAAAATAAATGTTTTGGTTGTATGTAAATGTGTATCTAGTTTTTGATAAAGTAGCATTCATTACTAAAGTTTGTGTATATGGATGACAAACTGTGATTCTGCTGTTTTATTGTTAATTATTGCATTCTCATTTTTATTTTATATATTCAAAATGTATTCAAGGTTGTTGAAAAACCAATAAAAATTATACTAATGAGTTACAGCTAGCGGGTGCCAGCCAGCATAACCAAGTGACCCTTTATATTTATTAGTATGAAGGATGGAGCAAATGGGTCAGTTTCTATATAATCACATTTGCTATTGTTTATTGCATCTTTGTGCAGTTCTCTACAGAGCCCAGCACTTCCCAGCTGTTGTAGATCTGCTAGTAAAGTCAATTCCACTTGAATGAATCAAATCTGTTAAGAGTACTATATGGTTTAGAGTAGCTCAGAAAAATCATACTCAAGTCCACCCAATGCCTGGGGATCAAAAACAAGCTCAAATGCAAAAAACAATTAAAATGCACTGCTAACATG
The DNA here is from genome assembly GCF_019279795.1 of Protopterus annectens. Taxonomy (NCBI): domain Eukaryota; kingdom Metazoa; phylum Chordata; order Ceratodontiformes; family Protopteridae; genus Protopterus; species Protopterus annectens. The sequence goes on along the minus strand of NC_056742.1, from coordinate 257,132,887 downwards.
AAGTAGCAACTAAACACCTAGAACAAGGAGCAGTTTTCCCTTCTCTCACCAGAAAAACAAAAGCAGTTCCTGCTGTTTCAAATGAAATATATAAGTAATTTGGTAATAGTAGTTTAAGATTTACCAATAAAAGACCATTCCCAGGTGGTGTGCATCTTATGACAAGGTCAAATCCAGATGAACAGATCTTGTCCAGATCTGATAAGAACATTGTGCAGGTTAGCGTAACTCAAAAAATAAATAAATAAATGGAGGGCAAGTCCATGCAGTATCAGAATGTTTTAAAACACAAGTGTAGCAGCCAATTAAGGGACATATACTAGTGCCCAGTAATAACTAGACACATAAACTAGAGAGTATGAGAAAAACTGATGAAACAGTTCCAAATGAAAATTTACCAAATACTCTTAACAGTAGTTTAAGATATAACAATAAATAGCCCTTCTTCCAGCTGTTGTGGGTCTGGTAGCAACGTCAAATCCATTTGAACAGGGAAAATGGTCAAATATGATAAGAGCATTGTGCAGCTTGGAGCAGCTCAGCTAAATAGAATTAAGGGTGTGCAATGTCAGGCATTAAAAAAGTACAAAGTCTGTACAATGTTAGGCAGCCATACATCCAAAACAAAAGGGCAAAAAGAGAAAGACATCTGCAAGAATTCTAAACAAAAAATCTCCAGAGTCACTAATGGTAGTTCAAGATTTAGTAATACAACCACTTCCTAGCTGTTAGTCTAAGCCATACAACACTCTTTATTTGATTTCTTCAAGTGGATTTAAGCTATCTCAGTAAAATGGAGAGCAGATCTATACCACATAGAGCAAGCAAAAAAAAACAGTGTAAGTGCAATGCACAACCAATGTGAGATGCATAGAACAAAGCCTTCCCTTCTCTTACACAAAAAAAGCAACAACAGTTTCAAATGAACATTTACTAAATACAATAACATTAATTTAAAGTGTACCAATACAAAAAATACTTTCTAGCTGCTTTGTGTCTGCTAGTTAATATTACATCCAGTTGAAGAGTTGCAAGTTGTGGTCTACAAATACAACTTCTGTTCCAGAAGATCAGAACCTTGCTATAATTTGTTCGCAATAATCAATAGTACAGCAGATTTTCATTTTGAATTAGAACGTTTCAGTTATTAACACCCATAAGCAGTAGAAGAATGGTAAATATTAAAACAATGCACTTAAATATTGCATTTCCTTAAAGTCAGTGAAGTCCGCCATCCTTGGAAGTGTCTGTCACTGTCTAAGCAGTGAATCTGGGGGGAAGACTCTGAGGATCTAAAATACTACAGGACAAAGCTACGAAATGATGGTGAATATTCTGAGTTGGGGGAGCTCTACAGTTGACTCTGGGGTACAACTTCAATGTTAATCAGAAAATAAATTATATAGCTCCAATATAAATCTTCATACTATTTAAATCTGAATAAGATTTGCCCAGCAATAATTGCTCAAACCTGATAGTTTCAGCATACAGATGTTTTTGTAATATGTGTACTTGTGCATGTCAAGATATGGAGAATTGAAACAAGATTATATATACTTTTTTGACCTGCACCCTCTTATGTGGTGTATTTGCTGTGTTATAACTTACAGCCTGTAACAAATATCCCCCTTTAATCATACTCTGTCTATTGGTCAAACTAAGTAAAAAAAAAAAAAAACACAACCCACAAACATTTAGAAATGATAATAATTAACATTATCTTATTATAGTTCCTAACTGACCGGACAAGTCTCACTTACTCCTAACAGTCAACATATAATTACCACATTTATTATTCTGCCTTCTAGACTACAAAATTCTTAACTCAACTATATCTATAAATACACATTTAAATTGCAAGATTTCTATCAATCATGTAAAACCCAAATATATAAAACTATATTGCTTCATCCTTTAACAGACCTTAAACTCTGCAAACAATACCAACCAGATCTAATATTCTTGCAAATACACAAGGCTATAGGTTCTGGAATAAAACATCAAAACTAGAAATAAACTATTCAGATGTCATATGTATATACAACAAACTCATAGGACTACATGCCTGGATAGCTTCTTATTAGTCTGGCAATCTGGCCTTAAAAGATACTTTATTAATATTAACAGTGATAGATGAAAAACTCCTACCAATAGACCAATAGGCCAATAGAACTTAATATAATATGTGCAGATGGACCTGGCAAAAGTGTAGGAAGTACAGCAGTAATTTAGTTCAACCATTTTGACAGGACTAGGCACCTTCTACCCTTAACAATGCAGAGATTCTACTAACTACTGTTAAAACAGGTACCCACAAACATATTCATATTGCTACTGTTTATATATCGCCCGACTTAGGAATACAAAAAAAAAAATCTTAAAAGATATCCCTACTCTCACCTCCAGTTTCAAACAAGAGATAATTATATTAGAATGTACAGTATTAATTCTGAAATATAATTCAACAAAAGAGGTAGACTGTCACTATCAAAATATTAACCTCTACAGCCTAAAGCAACTAATAACAGTCTCAACAAGAATTGACAAAACAGCAGAAAAAGAAAGCATGCTAGACTGATGACATAGACAAGCTAGTACTAATGTCTGGCTCTTTAAGTGTCCCTGTCTACAACATTTAGAATAATATTACAACACTTGGGGGGAAATCTGTGTCTGTATTTACAATATGAAACAATTTAACAAGGATATTTGAAAGTCTTTATTTCAAAAATGCGACTGATCTCTAACAGACTTACCATTAGATAAAATAATAACCGCCTTCAGTGAAGCCATTATTTATGTAATTAACTCCTCAGAACCTCTTCACCAGAAAATAAAACAGGTACCAGATCTGTATCCATAAATCTCGTGTAAAGATAAATAATCTATAAGTCTTAGAAGTAAAAGTATTGGACACTAATACCTCTCCCCCTAAAAAACATCATCTATATAGAACCCTATCCAACTAAGTAAAACAAACTATAAAACCAACAAGAAAAAAGTAATGTAGATACTTCTAGACTAAACAGAAGAAGAAGAATTCATGCCAGCCCTGAAACTCTCTTAATACACTTTTAAAACCTGGTGAGAATCTTGAACCAAACTCAGTCCCAGATGAATATCATTACAATGTTGTTTGGAATGTAATATCACACTTTATAAAATCCTCTATCTTTCTATGGTTGAACCTAACCACTTAAATTGTAGCAAAGGTGGATTCACCTTTGACCTTGTATCAAAATAAAATCTGCTAGCATAGCACATGATAATCTGCCCCAAGAGAATATTGAGTTCACCACAGAATCGATTGTCTACCTAGAGTCAATTTTGATATTACTCCAAAGAATCATATATCATTCTACAGTGGACACATTCTTACATTACTCCTCTTCTCAAGCAGTACCTCATTTGAATTAACATACTAAAGCCCAGTCACAGTTCTGAGTCTTCTCTTGGCTTGTCTTCTCTTCTCTTCTGAAGCAGCTTTTAACATACACAAGCAAAGCTAATCTACTTACTACTGTACAGTGTGGTTTTAGATCAGGCAATAACATGGAAATTGCACTATTATCTTTCCTAGATATAGTCAATCAACAAGGAAACCATGGACCTAGTAGAGTCCCCTTTCCCTGAGCATTCCAGGATTTTCAATACTGTATCACAACCACTCCTAAACTTTTAACACTTGACATGGATGATTCCACAATAAAACGATTCAGGAGCTAAATCATTCAAAAGTGTCCAATTGCAAACTTAATTTTCTACATTAGATCACTCTTACAGTATTGCTGATAACTGGGAAATATCCTGCCAAGGATACTGTACATTTGACCAGTTTGTGAAAGCTTTCCATCCTTCCTTTCAGATTGTACATCTAACCTATGGCTTATGCATGAAACTACATGCTGGTACAAAAGTAATGTATGGGCATGAAAATCCTCATGGTTTTCTTGTTACCAGTCTGTGAAGGAAAATTCTCACTTACCTCGGACTGTCAGCCATACAACCTGCGCCAATTTTATTTATGTCGCCGATGAGTATCCCAGTTGAGGTCTCTTCTATTTTCTTTAAACTTTTGACAGAAAATATCTATTGTACTATACTCTCCAATCTCAATTATACTATTACCCTCTCCATGCATAATATTTTCCTAACCTACTAATGGCTAGTAGCTATATATTTTGAAATGATAAACCTACAATTGAGTTTATAACAAAAATATTCACTTTATGTAAATGTTGAAATTTCTGTATAGAATTATGTCTTTTCATTTTTGTAACATTGTGACAAACCAATTCCAAACATAATGGAGTTTCCCTGTAAATGTTTAATTAGCTGTATGAACTATGTCCTTTTGTAACATGTGAAATGTAACTTGCAATTATTGTGGAAATTTTCTCCCCGGACCTCCACTGAAAATGGGCTCTTCTTGGCCCAGTTGACTTCCCTGGTCATCAAACTTAAATAAAATAAAGGTGGAAAATTTTGCAGGATTTCAAATAGCTTTTCTCTCCTTATACCAAAGTTCCAGATAAAGTGTCCATAAAAAAGATGGTGCATTGTTTCATAAAATCCTCAAATTCCAGCAAAAAGGAAAGTAATTTTCTAATAAAAAGTGGCAGAATAAACCTATGACAAACTTATTGATCCAAAGGCTATTTTTGTGACAAAAGCTCCAACTTATGACTACCACCCACCACACACACATCTCAGCCTACCCCATATTATTCTTATAGGAAGACTCGTTTGGTGCTTTCACATGTGTAGAATGATAGCATGTCTTAAACAAATGTCAGTAAATACATATATAAATACATCAACTTTAGACACCTGTGCACTGAACATCATTCAAAATGGATACAAACTTATTTGGAACTCCTCTACAGCTCCAATGGGTATCCCTCAGGTAACCCAAAGCAACAACACCTGGTTCTTCCAGTGTTACAATAGTTATACCATTACGGGATCATATAATCAGTTCATCAAAAAGGAAAGGAGTTTTTATTTTAGACCCTTCCACAGACAAAGAAAAGAATAAGCTTGGAGACTCATTTAAGACTTATCCATCCCCTATACATTTCTGAAAATATCAAAATTCAAGATTTCATCTGACTAAAGCTTACTTTAAGTGATTTTACCCAGGTTTACTTTGATACCTCGGATCTGAAAAACACTTACCTACACATTTCAGTCCACCAAAATCATGGGTAATTCTTAGGATTTTGTGCCTTGTGATATAATTTTCAATGTTCTGCCTTTCCCTTTGGTCTTACTACAGTTGTTGTTGTTGTTATGGACCATACCAACTTCAATAAGTTCCCATTGACCTAAGGTAATGGAGAGTCTGTAATGCAAAGATCAAGGCTTTCATTTGCTTCATGTTTAGGTGTTTACACCTGTCTTACTACAGCTCCAAGAGTTTTCTCAAGATGCCTAGCCCCTGTGGTAGCTTTCTGCAGTCTCCAAATTATTCACATCTATCCTTACTTACAAAACTTTGGACAAAGCAAGACAAATACAAACACCTAAACATGAAGGAAATAAAAGCCCTGATCTTTGCAGTACAGACTCTCCATTACCTTAGGTCAGTGGGAACTTTGGAAGTTGTTATGGACCATATCACAGACAAGTGGTATATCTACAAACAATAGCAAGTAAAGTCATACCATCTTTAAAGGCTAGCCATGATAGCTTGGGAGATTACTATTCATCAAGTATCTTTCTCCAAGCAACTTCCATTCCAAAAGAGGTTAATTCAATGGCAATTTATCTGAACAGATCCAAGGCAGACCCTCACAAATGGATGCGACAGCTAACCAGAAAGGTCTTACTTCAAGTTGTCCAAAACTGGGGGAACTCCTCAGACAGATCTCTTTGCTTTCACTTCTGAAAAGACATCTCAGGCTATTCTATTACAGAGTCCCATGCAAGGAAGCAAAGAAAACAGACACAAAATCAGTCTCTTGAAAGTGAACTTCTTATATGCCTCCCCTCCCCTCCCCTTCCACTTATTCCAAAGAAAATTGAAAAGGAAATTACAAAAACGATGCTGGTGATGCCATTTTGGCCCAGACATCATTGGTTCTCCCTTATTTTTCATCTAGTCAAGGGCAGTCACCACACGTCACCACACAGGATGGACTTGTTCACACAATAATGACCCTCGCTAATCCATCCAAATCTAAAAACACTGAATCTGAATGTTTGGAAGATAAGTTTCTAATTCCATTCAGGCACCTTTATC